>NC_142811.1:18034654-18271924 GCF_049724085.1 Artemia sp. Qi Xiang Cuo
CAACGACAAAACAAGATCTTGAAAGAAGTGTCATTGACTCTGTCCCCGTTAGACTCAATAATCCAGAAAACATCCATCAAAGTGAGAAAAATCCTGTTTTCCCATTCTCACTGACAAAAACAATAAAAACAGACATAAATTAATGTTGACATCCATGAAAAACATCAAATGAATTGACCGACACTCATAACCATCCAAGAAACATCCATCAATGTGAGAAAATTCCTGTTTTTTTTCAAATGAGAAAAATCCTGTTTTTTCATTCTCAGTGAGAAAAACCATAAACCACGTGGTTATTCGTGGACTGGCACGAGATACATTCTTTTGATAACCAAATTTTGTACGTACCGAAATCAATAAGGCCTTTCTACTTATGTGTAATATATATTATTGTTGTATGATCACACACAATAAAATTGTTTCGAAATCGAAGATGTTCCCTTTCTTTTTGTTAAATTTTTTTTAGGTTATCAAATATTTTTGAAGTATGTCGGATCATGGTCAGTCTAGAGTCAGCAGTGGGAGTGTTAGGATTACAAAGTGAATAAATTTGAGAAAGAGAGAATTAGGTCGAATCTTGTGATTATGGAAAAACATTTGATTTTGTATGACGATTTTCTCGAGTTATCCCTTCAACGGAAGATATTCTCACAGGTGTTGTAAAGGGTATTTTATGGTATTTGGGTGATGTTGTTGTAGATGCCTTTATTCTCCCTTTACAGGAGAGATAAACTCTGGCCCTAAGGTCTTTAAACTTTGGTAGCTTGCCTTAGGCTCTGGCCAGACTAATGAGGCGTACCAACTGGGTATGTTCGAGGGACTAAAGGTAGATTGTAGAGAGGTTGTCTAAAATACAATACCTTTTATTCAATCAAAATATAATAATACCAGATATAGATATTCTACTGGGACTGGCTTTCCCAAGTAGACCACAAGTCTCAGAAAATGCAATAATATATAATAAGATACTTAGACGCTTACAATGATCCGACAAGATTCCAAGGTATTTCTAAAAACAACGGACCAGAGGTCAGTCCGGCATAAAATTAGTAACAGTCTCCCCCTTCCCATAAAATGTATCTTTTATACATTTTTATCAACCACACCTTCCTTTAACCAACCGATGCAATAGCTATGAAGTGGTGATTTCTCAATTTCCCGTTAAGCAAAACTTGGCAGGATATATTCCTTATCTTAATAAAAAGTGGAATTTCTAAACTTTGTATTTGCGTCTAAATATATTTTTACTAAATTCATAATTAACTAAATTAGAAAGCTTTACCACAATACTTCCCATTTAAAGAAGAATTGTCTCAATTCTCAATATTTTACTTTTAAAACAATTTAATTTTGTTTACAGCTATTATGCTGCCATCTTTGGGTCATTATGTGCATATACCCTCAATGGGTTTCCTTAGGGTCGTGTTTCTGGTCCAATATAGGCCATGTTCTTTTTGTCGAAGGATTTCAATTTGAAATTCATCCTTGTTTCACTTTTTCTCTGTCTCTAGGACTGAAAATACTCTTTTTACCCTTCTTCATATGCATCTTCTGTTTTAACTTGACCCCAAGAGGCTTAAGCATTATATTATTGGTTCTGCTGAATTTAGATTCCAAGTTATATTAGAAACGTTTATGAATTATTTGAGTTTAAATTTAATTCCCATTAATAATTTAATTTATTTGTGCGATGTGGTTGATATACAGTTTATTTTTCAGGTTTAGAAATGCCTTGGATAAATTACAAATAACACTTTTTGGTTTTTAAATTTTCACATATTTTTCCAGCACAAAGTATTTTCACATATTTCAATAATATAAGCCATTTAGGCTATGTAGCCTATTCTCTAGGCCTAAATTGAGTTCCGATTTTGTCTTACTTTCTGATGAACTTGTAGTAAAGTCTGTAATACTGCTATAGTTTCCAAAATATCAGTTGATCAGGTACGGTTTGGTTTCTGATGGTATGAGATGTTAGTATCAGGATACATTTGAAGTGGCTTCAAAATTTTTTACTTTCCAAAAATGTGTCAAATAATGATTGAAAAAAGAATGGATTCGAAAGGATGCTACGAAGAAAAATTTGATTCCCAAAAAAAGCTAAGGCTGTATCTAAAATAAATATTCACATTAGAATACATATAAAGCATAAAGTTTTACATATATAGTAGAAAGAAACACTCAATTTTGTAAAGTTTAATTACTTTTCTCTCTTTTAATTACTCCAAAAATAATATCTCGCTAAAATCGGAACGTTATGTTTCTTGCTGGATTATTCTTTTCAAACTTAATACTTAACAAATTGTTTCACAATAAAAATATTTATACGTTGACTCGATCATTAGTTAAAACTTAAAATAAATAAAAACATAGAATATATATATAAGCATTGTGTAATAACTTACACAAGTATATTTTTTAAGTCGGAAAACTAGATATGTTATTTAACTACTGGTTAAAACTTAAAGCATTTAAAAAAAAATATAACCCACGGTATAGACTAGCATTGGAATTAATTCCAATTAGTGTTTGTTAATTGCTTATGAAGTATTAATCTAGAATACTTCTTGAATGATATAAAGAAAAAACACAAATACTCAGCTTATTAATTCACTATATTTACATGGATAGTTTAGGTTATATATATATATATATATATATATATATATATATATATATATATATATATATATATATATATATATATATATATATATATATATATATATATATATATATATATATATATATATATATATATATATATATATATATATATATATATATATATATATATATATATATATATATATATATATATATATATATATATATATATATATATATATATATATATATATATATATAATATATATATATATATATATATATATATATATATATATATATATATATATATATTAACAGAAGTTATGTTGATACATAACTTAATTGTTAAAAACAAATAATAATTATGTACCCTAATAATTTATTTAATCACTGCAATATTTATTCTTTGTACAAGATTTAAATAAGTCCGTCAAGACTTTTATCTGATAAGTCTAAACTACAATTTAAAATATAAAAAAAATACACTCTTACCATTAGACTTATACATTACAGCTTAAAGTTGTGATAAGCCTCTATACAAGGGCTTGACAGAAGTTCAAATAACATGACTTTAATATTAAAATTTGAATAATTACATTTTTTGTATGATAACAATTCCATATTTATAAAGAGTTTTCAAAATACATTTATAACTGTATATATTTTCCCAATTACATTAATACAACTATATAATTTTTCCGTATACGACTATATACATTTTCTTATCTTTGTTTTACAACTTTGGTTCTATTTCGAACCCCTTGTGTCATTAACTGCCATTAACCTACTATATGCCTGTTTGTTTATTCAGACTTTGGAGCTTTTTAATTCTTTTCGAATTTTTTTTTGGTACTTGAGACAGCTTTATACCGTTTTTCTCTGTAATCTCTCTTTTTCAGCTTTAATGTCCTTTAGGGATAAGGCTCGATTTACAGCTTAGATCCGATAAGCTAAAAATTTTTGCTGTTCACCTTATACCTGTTTGCCTTTATCAATTGACCCGTGCCTGTACTCTGAAGGTTTGCTACCAGGGCTGCCTTCTGGTAGCTCCTTATAACGTTTCCAGGTCCTCTTGTCATCAGCTACAGCTAATTGGACTATTATGAACCTGCACCCACAATAGTTAGTTATTTATAGTATTGCCACACTTTTTGATTCGTGGCCACAGTTTTCTCTTGGGCTATTCTTTTATCAAACAAAGTGGCCCTTCTGCAAAAAAATATACCTGGCCTTTATGGCACACGGTAATATATTTTTAGACATACAAGTGACAATGATTATTTTCACTTTAACCTCCAAACTTTTAGTGGTCTTGTCTTAGGTTTCGACTTCAACTTAGGTTCTTAAGGCTATTATGTGCCTTACTTTAAATTTTCTCTGCCATGCTAGTCATTTTTTATCGAAAACGACTCCCACATAAAAGAGCAAAAAAAATTTTTCTGTCAACTTGGAGCATTTCTCCAATATTTCAATTAATCTCGGCCCGCGTTATCCACTGTAACGGTGGCTCCGTAGTATTAATGCTACTTATTTTGTACTTATTTAGTACAATTTTCATACTAGTTTCGTCCAGCAAGTTCAATAAGTGCGCATAACAGAGTTTAATTGACTACATTCAGTTTATTTCCGTTTCGATTTCGTCTAGCTATATTTTCAACTTGAGCACTTCTCCTTTTTTTGATTATATATTTCATTGAAGTTTAAGGTTTTTTTTCAAGTTTTTATTCCTTGTTTTCCAGTAAGATAGGTCTTTTCTAAGCATATATTTATATGTTTCATCTTTTATTCAGTAACTTTTACAAGTTTTTTTGCTAATTTACATTCTATTGTCAAATTAATTATCTCAGTATTTTTGAGAGGTGGGGGGGTCTAATTTTTGCCACCTGTATTTTTTTTGACATAATTCAATTTTTTCTGTCCAAAAGTGTTTGTGTTAGAAAAGTAAAGTATTTTTTCAGCTGATTTTCGTAGAACATTTTTAATTGAGTTTTGCCCTGCTTTTGCTAGTTTTCATTTCTTCTTAAGAATGTACGTTTTTAAGATATCCTGATTTCTCCAAAAATGTGTGGTTTTTATCGCAAACTCATATTTTTTATTCACGGTACTTTACAAAAAATAATGCCTAGTTCGTGCCAAATGTTGTTTAGAGATAGGGGTTATCAGTACTCACTGTGGTTTCCCTATCATCTTTTATATTATTTGTGTCTGGTATTATCCTCAGTTTAATTTGCACCATAGTTTTATATAGTCATTGAGTGCAATTTCGTCCCTTTCGGGATATTTTGACTATTACCCTGTTCTAAAGGTTTATGGGTTTAGTGCCCGGGTAAAATTTCCCACATCCTAATTATTTTTTTCCTAGCATGTCGAATTCTACCCGAACATTCAGCTCAAATCTCCTCCGAAGTTTGACTTTTATTTCTGATATATATTTGGGTAGCTTGGTGGATTCCCCCCAATGACAAGACGTTTAGCAGTCTCGTTTTTTATTGCCAATGGCCTTGTCATTGGTGTTTTTCACCTGCAATGTCCTCGCCCTGGTTATTTCTGTTAATGGTGTGTCGTGAATTTATTTAATGTGTGAAATTATTTATACCCGAGAAAACTTTGTTTTACACTGTGCTATACTTTTTAAATCGTGACCCATTTTATCTGCGGCTTCTTGTTTATATATACCATCCTTATTGGTAAGTGTTTAATTTACTATATCTTCTACTATTTATAATAAGATTACAGCTAGCTTATACATGTCGCGACTTAATGTAAACTCTTGCTGTTTTTCCCATTATATAATTTTAAAATTCTTCAAAAACAATTGTTTTCAAATATGACTGGAGGTGCCACCACAGAGGGTCAAAGGTCAGTAGATGCATTGCATGTACTTAACAACGAGAGACCAGCAGTGATTGAGCTCACTCCAAATTTTTTGGCTTCCAATGACCCTGTTTCAGTTGACTAACCTCCTTCGTTTTTTTTTTTTTTTTTTTTTTTTTTTTTTTAATTATCCCCCCAAAATATATTTTTTTCAATATACATATCAAACGAATCGCCTTTTAATGTTTATTCTAAATATGTATAATTTAATTAGTTTCACTGGACCTGTTTAAAAGTTACGTGGCCCTGCTTAATTTCTTTTATGACACGTAGCCTAATTCGTTTTGACAAGTCTTGTCATTACACCATTCGCGAAGTTTTATTTCGTCTCGGAGACAAAATTTTTGCAGGAAGCTGTGTTGTCACTTTAGATCGTGGCTTATTTCTTTTCTGAGAGCTTACGAGTATTTATGCTAAAAATTTTTTTGTTTCTTTTTTATGTGACGGTAGTAATTTTTACTGGCGATATATATTTGAAAGAAAACTTTGATGTTATTTAGATACCGATTAAAAAAAGGAGAATATAGATATTTCTATAGAGGCTTTTCACTCGCTTTATTTTTATTTATTATTTTTTTTCCGTTATAACTTTTTTATTCAAATATTAATCTGCTGGGGGCTACGCTTGTTCTACCTTTCTCCGTTTCCTAGTCCGAATTTCGGACTCCAAATTTTTGCTTCTCTTCTTTATAATATTTGCAAGTTTTTCCGTGGTCTCTATAGTGTGGTTTACAAGGCTCTGAATCCGAGCGCTGTTTTGTTGCCTCGTCAAATATCTTTGATCTTTTTTTCTCCTGATGTTTGGTCTTTTTCATAAGTGATTTAGCTACTTGTGCTGCTGACGAAGGAATTTGTTGGTGTCCATCTAGCTTCTTTACTTTTCTCCATAATTTCTCTCTTAAAAACTTTTTTTAACGATTGCCCAGGTTTAGTGATATCGGTTTCTGTAGAAGAATTATCAGTGTCACATTCTGTTAGCTCGCGTCTGGTAGATGGCGTTTGTTCCAAAAGCCATTTTTGTGTTAAGACTTTAGGTGAGTCTAATGTATGAAAATCAGATAATTCATTGTTTTCTTCCAATTTTGCTTCTTCTATGGATTTTACCTTTCGTTTATCACGTTTTAAACGTGTTTAAAACGTGTTTGATGTTCACGTGTTTGACGTTTGATGTTCATATTTGAACATCACGTGTTTGATGTTCTTCATCGCTAGTATCCGATGAGCATCGAATATTTCCATTTTTCTCTTGTTTGTTTTGGAGAGATTGTAGCCAAGACTGGGCTAAATAGTCCTTCCTCTCCTGCCAACTCTTGTGGTCATTAAAAATGTCATAAAATTAACTCAGTCTTCCGATATTCACTGGTGAATTGGTGTCCTTTATTTCTTCGTCTGAAAGAATAGGCTCTGTTTTTCACAGTTGTGAAAAATATCCTTTATTTATTCTATTATGGTGTACTTCTTCTTCCTTTTCCTTGTACTGATGCTTTAGAACATATGTTAAGTTATTTGATAAAATTTTTGTAGTCCTTCAGGGTCTATCTCATTTCGGTTTTAACTTTTTGTCGCTTCAAGTCTTGATTTGTGCGTATGAACCATCTCACCCAAACAGTAATCTGTCTTTATTTTTGCTTCTTTAGTCATATTTTTCTCTTTGTTCTGTTTTAGCATCTTTCAGATTATCTTTGACTTGTTCCATAGCTTTTTTCATTTGCAATAACATTTCTTGCTTATATTGGTCTTGGTTGTAATATATTCTATCATTTTGTATTTCATTTAAACAAATTCTGGGATCTCTTAGATGTTGCAAAAAAATGGCGTTTCTTTTAAGGAACGGTAAAAAGCTGTATTTATTGCAAAGACTACAAATGGTAGATGTTCATCCCAATTTTCATTTTCCTCTCTTGCATGTATTCCCAGCATGTAGGCTAATTCCTTATGTTCACGTTCAACTTTTCCATTAGCGGCTGCCATATAAGACGGTGTAAACCATCGTTTCACACCCAGATATTCTGTAATTTTGTCTAATAATTTGGCTCTAAAACATGGCCCATTGTCGCTAAGTAACACTCTAGGAAAAATTCCGTTTTCCAAAAATAGGCGATTGACCAAAACTTTCTCAATGGGTTTTTTCTTTTCGTCTTTAATTGGAAAAGCATATAAGTATGAGTTAAAATGGTCAACTACGGTTAGTGCACACCTGTTTCCTTTCCTGGAAACTGGTAAACTTCCTCCTGTTCCCCAAACGTCTATTGACATTAATTCTCCTACCCCTGAAGAGGTGGAGTATAGGCCTAATTCGGACCTAGGGGTCTTTGGTGGGGACTTTTTTGGCACACTCTTGGCAGCTTTGTATGAAAGCTTTTACTTTTGAGTACAATTTTGGAAAATACAAATTTTCTTTTAGCCTCCCCATAGTTTTTGCCTCTCCCATGTGACAGCCAATCGTTGCATGTGCCATCTGTAAAATTTCTCTTTCCAGTGAATTTGGAATTACTGGAATAATTTTTAAGTCATTTTTTATATATTCTTACGATGGTTTATGATATCTTACCAAAAGATTTTTACTTTCTTCCAGATCAAAAGTATCCAAGACCTTTAAAATATGTTTAAAATGCTTTGGCAGTTCCGTTCATTTTGATGAAACCGATTTCACCGCTAAACAAGAATCATCTTTATCTTGATGATTTAAAATGTTTTTATTTGACAGTACTTCTGGTCCTTCCAGTTTGTTTTGGATGGCTACTATGAAATCTCCTTCCCTATCTACATTTCGTAGAAAGTAATCTGGTAAAACTTTTTCACGGCCCTTTATATATATTTGGGAATATAAATATGCTTGTAGACGCAGTATCCACCGTGTCAGCAGGGCTGAAGTATTTTGCATCGTGTGTAGCCAAATTAATGATTTTTGGTCTACGCGTAAAATGAATTTTTTTTCCAAGCGAAAATTGCCGAAAATATTCTGTAAAAACTACAAATGCTAAACATTCCCTTTCAACTGTCGAATATTTTCTTTCTGCCTCCGACAGTGACCTGCTGGCGTATTGGACTATTGATTCTACTCCTTCAGAATTTATGTTTAATAATTTGGCTCCAATACCGTACCCCGAAGTATCTTTTTGCAAACAGAAGTCTTGTGACAAATCTGGTAGTTTAAGTATTAGTGCCAGTAATAATTGCCTTTTATTTCATTTAGCGCTTGTTTTGCGTCCGCTGGACATTCGAATTTACCTGATTTTTTCAAAAGGTTTGTCAAAGGTTGCGCTATTGTTGTATAATTTTTAATATATCGTCTGAAATAGCTTAACAAACCCCAAACTGATATGCAGCTTTTTTGATCTTTAGGAGGCTGTAGATTTTCTAAGACTGTAAATTTTTCTGGATTTGGTGAAGTTGTACTATGTTTTATCTGGTGTCCAACAAAAACTGATTTTGGTGCTACTGTTTTTAACTATTCTGGTTTTAATTTTAAGCCTACTTTTTCAAACTTTTCTAGTATTTTTATAAGTCCGACCATTGTTCGTTATCTTTTAACACCAAATTTATTAGTCAACTAAAACAATTTGGACTAAATGAAAAGCCAAAAGGCATACGTTCAAATGTGAACGTTCTTCCATCGTCTAAGATTACTGTAGCTTTATGCTTTGTTTCTGCATCTAAAGTGATTTACCAATATCCTGCTATTAATTCAAAACTAGTGTAATATTTTGTACCTCCTAGCGAATCTAAAATCGTATCAATTCCTGGTAACTTCATCACGTCTTTTACCGTGACGGCATTTAGTGCTCTAAAATCTATACATAATCTCAAGGTGTTATCCTTTTTCCTGACTATTACTAGTGGAAAACACCAATCGCTAACACTTTCTTTAATTATTCCCTGATCTTCCATTTCCCTTATTTGGCTTTCTAGCCAAGGTTTTAAATGATAAGGTGTTTTATACGGTGACTTTTTGATTGAAGGGCCCTCTGTTGATATCTTGTGCGTGATTAATCCGTAATCCGCTTGTGTCTTGTAAAAAGTCCATTTGAAATCCCAAAGAATATTTTCCACCCTGGTTTATACGCTTTTCGGTAAATGTTTGATATCAAATTTTTGAAAAAGATCCGTTTTCGACATTCCATACTCTTTTTGTGGTTGCAGTTTTATTGAGGATCATTGTTCGTAGGTAGTGAAGTCTATGCCTAACTCTGGACTGTTTAGAGATTGTATTTCTGAATTTGAAATTTTTCCACTGATCCAAGTTCTAACTGGTTCAGTCTTACTTTATTATTACTTAGATTTAATAGTTTTAAGTGTGTTATACCATTTCAATTTTTATAATTTGACTTTCCACGAAAATCATGGGGTATTCTTTTATGGTATATCCTCCTATCATGGCGTCCATTGTTTTAACCTTTCCTTCTTTTGTGTTTGATGTCACTAGAACTTGAGCTGTCGTTCCCCCTTCTATTGTGATTTTTCTGCTTATTTTTAGGTTATAATTCAAATCGTCACTGTCGTTATCTGTTGTTACGCAAATTTGCCTATTAGTTTTATTTGCCTGGTTTATGGTTATTGTAATCAGATATGGGTTCCCATACAATCCCATATTTTCTGATGGAATCTACTCCTAGAATACAAGGAAATGGTAGCTGTTTGCATATTATCACTCTTAAGGTTATTTTTTTTATCTCCTGTGCTAGATTTTAATGGACATTCTCCCAAAATTGTCAGCCTGTGTCCTGTCACTGATGTCAGGGTATTCTGGCATCTGCTTGCACGATTTTTGACACTAGGAGGAAACCTCTTAAAAACCTCCTGTCGAATTAATGATTTAGATACACCTGTATCAAGTAAACATGGTAAATATTGAAAACACTCAATTTTAAAACAACGCAAAATCGGTAGAGTATTATAATTTGCATTTGTATCGCAACATTCTAAACTATATAGGGGTTTTTGTAAGGAAACAGCTCTATCGACCCTTACAGGCTGGTTTATCCGTTTAAATGCCCACTGTTTGGCCCAAATTTTCTGGGGTTATATCAGTTTTCTTCAGCTTTGCTACTTTGACCCTGGGTATTGTTAACCGTTTGCCTCCTAGGCCTAAATTCAGGAATATTATTAGCTGTTTGCCAAGTATTATTTGTTCCCTGCCTTCCTAAATTTCCGTCCCCCTGCGTTCTGAACTGGTGTCTTGTCTTGTACGTCTGACCTTCTTTGTGAATTTTATGCCAGCAATCTGCTGCATAGTGGTTTGGTTTGTTACAATAATAGCAATAAAATATTCTCTTAAATTGTTTGTTTGTGTCCTGGTTACTTCTAAATATTTTTGATCTGTCATTGCTGGTTCCCCAACTATCTGTCTTTGGTGGGGGTGGGTTCCCATATTTTCTATAATTATTAGCTGCTAATCTCTCAAGGTCGTGGAATCTGTCAGCTATTTCCCTAGACAGTGACCATCGGCCTCCGTCGCGCCTTTCTGGTTCACGATTTGGCTCCTCAAAGTTCACCCGTTTCTGTCCCCTTTCATATTTTATACTTTCTTGGACTCCTGTATTATTTATTGACATCTGATCAAACTTTTTCATAGCCTCGCCAATTTTTACCTCTTTTTCAACTAGGATTATAGCATGCTTTAATTTTTGAGATTTCCTCGATAATATTAGTCTTAATACCTTTTTTGGTAACCTTTAGGTAAAAGAATATAGTTGTACATTCTGTACTGTATCGTCATTTCCGCCTTTCCCTATTTATAAGCATACGAATCTACAAATTTTGTCTGCATATTTCTGATACTAGTTGAGGTATTGAATGTCACTACGTCTGTTCTTAACCTCTCGGAGATGCTTGTCTCAATGAATCTTGTTTTAAAAGATTCAATTAGAGTACTGATGTCTTTGGGCTCTTTTTCCTTAATTGCCTCAAAATGTTTAAGGGCGCTTCCCTTTAATGTGGCCGCAAAGCATTGCTCTTTGACCTTATCCCCAAACGCTTCAGTTTTTTCGTCGAAAATTTTTAATTTTTCGAGAAACTCATCTACGTCTGAATTTCCCGCGTATTCTAGTATAATTTTTGCAATTTCAAGTACTGTTGATAGGGAAGTCATTTTTTCGTCTGGTAAAGCCATTTTATTTCAATCTACAATTTTTATCTAGCCCTCTCGACCAAGTTTTTACAACTGCCACCAGTTGTTGTAAGGTGATTCTTATGGTATTCGGGTGATGTTGTTGTAGATGCCTTTATTCTCCCTTTACAGGGGAGATAAACTCTGGCCCTAAGGTAATTAAACTTCGGTAGCGTGCCTTGGGCTATGACCGAACTAATAAGGCGTACCAACTGGGCATGTTCGAGGGACTAAAGGTAGATTGTAGAGAGGTTGTCTAAAATACAATACTTTTATTCAATTATCATATAATAATACCAGTTATAGATATTCTACTGGGATTGGCTTTCCCAAGTAGACCACAAGTCTCAGAAACTACAATAATATATAATAAGATACTTAGACACTTACAATGATCCGACAAGATTCCAAGGTATTTCTAAAAACAACGGACCAGAGGTCAGTCCGGCATAAAATTAGTAACAGTCTCCCCCTTCCCATAAAATGTATCTTTTATACATTTTTATCAACCACACCTTCCTTTAACCAACCGACGCAATAGCTAAGAATTGATGATTTCTCAATTTTCCGTTAAGCAAAACCTGGCAGGATATATTCCTTATCTTAATAAAAAGTGGTATTTCTAAACTTTGTATTTGCGTCTTAATATATTTTTACTAAATTCATAATTGACTAAATTAGAAAGCTTTACCACACAGGGAACACTTGACAATATAATGGAAACTGACTCTCCCCAATTGGACTATCGTATGAAGCTTTTACGACGTGACTCAAATGCTTTTACTCAATTCATTGATATATTAATTGAAACAAAACAGAATAATATCGTGGATCTACTTTTGAAACATTGCCATAGATTCTATGTAGATGGCACCCCCTTCGAAAGAGGTTATGTACGTCACAGAATTACTCCTCTCCCATCCCCCTCTGAATTTATTGAACATGGATTAGTTTCTTTTTAGTTGTGAGAGAGGTGACATCAGACACCCAAAAAAATTTTCTATACATGGTCACTATGTATGTACACTCTTGGCAGTTGATCATCATGTGAGAATTGTACAATTATTGATGAATATAATGAAAAGTGCAAATTATGCAATCCATGTAAATTACATAGAGGATATGCAGTACAAATTAAAGGCTGTAATTCATGTCTTGAAGAGATTTATGACTCACCCTAGAGGGCAACTATGCTCCAGTTGCCATTATGAAAAATGTGATCAGTGGGAGAATACCTATCCTGGCATGATTGGAAAGAACCCTAAACGAAATTTAAGTTTATTTCTACGAGATTGGTATTGCCGTGGTTTTAAATTATTTTAGGAGGAAGAATCAGGTCTACGATTCAACTGTTGGGGTAACAAGACAATTTGGTTTCTACGTCATCATTATGACAACACTACCTATTGTGACTATAAACCTAGCGATTTTTATTTGGTAGTTACCGAATGTGATTCACCATTTGAAAACATTTTATGTGATATTGCTTCAAATAGACAAATTGAAACACGTGAATTTCACATCAGGAATGCAAATAGTATCATTGACTATACAAAGAGATACGACGAGAGTGAAGTTACATTGTACTGTAGAAAATGTGACCCTGACTGTGCAGCCAATCAAGATCAATATAAAGTGAATTCAAATGATCTACTAGCATTAGTGGTTCTCGACAGTTGCCTATACATCGAAGAAGAAGATCTAAAGTGTAGAATAAAGACATCGTTCTGTATATACATTTTTTTTTATTAATAAACAAATTCAAATACATTTTTAAAGCACTTTACTCGTATGGCACTAAAATCAATATTATACAGGTCTGAGAGGATCTTTTACACCATAAAGTCGTTCAGACGTGGATTGTCTACGTAAATGTTGAGAAACTACTTGTAAGTATAGTTGCGACATCTCAACACGGAATATAGTAGTGCATGGAAACCGCAACTGTTAGTCGTCAGATCCTGTACTCTCTTCCGATTTTGAATAATAGTTTTCCTACGTCTCTCAATATAGTCGCTGATGTGTGGAGTGTAGAATGTATAGGGTAGGCCGAGAGCATAAAAAAATTCAATCGTCTTCATTGTTTGAAAGATGCATAACCAATGGCCGATATTCACACTCGACGGACTGCTATTAGCAATGATTAGTGTATTGTCAGCACTTTGAATTTTTCCAATGAAGTCCGAGGGTAGACAATAGGATCTGTATTTGGACATGTAGGGGTCAATATTAAATACACTGATTATATCACTGGTGTTCATGGTCAAGTAAAACACTGCCTTCGGGAGTGAATTCCCAATAGGTTTCAAATTGATTTAATGAGATTAGTGCAATACTCTCAGGTTATGGGTTGGCAAATGTAAACTCTAAACGCACACTCCCCGTTCGTACTATACTCATATCCTGGGTGCCAGACAGGTCTAGTACAATGATACCATGTGTTTTAGTGAACATTTCTTCGGTTATACCATTGTCAAGTAATTGTGAATCAGAATCTAAGGTTTGCATTGTCAACTCATACAATGTCCTATAGGATTTATCAAAAAATAGATTGTAGAGTGGGATTCTATTTACTTTACATACAAGAGATGAAAGCCCAAACATCTCAAATTTATGTGGGCAGCCAGTCAACGATCCTATTGCATTAGCGCTTTTTACAAATGTATATGCTAATTTTGACGGAATTTCGCCATTGATAAAGGATGAGTCGGTGAAGGTGCGTGAGCCTTTGGCAATATGACGTTGATTAGTGATTGTATGAGGAGCAAGTAGTTTAATATTATTTCCACTGGCTCTCAGTTTTTCCACTGCCATAGCAACAGAACTCATAACCTGCTGCTTCCGTACATGTAGTATTGCCGAGGTGACGGAGAGAGTTACATCAGGATTGGCAGAAAGTTCCTTTCATAAAATGAAGTTGGATGGAGCAAGCGTCAATTTTATATCCACTTTAATATTGGGTGGTAGCCATTGGGGCATATTAAATATTTCATGATATATTTTTCCAACTAGATGTAATTCACTAGTTGTAGCATTTTTAAGTGCATCTGTACTCTTAGTATTAGTAATATATTCATATCCATTGAAGGCGCCTCGCAATTCCTTCTATGACTTGGGTGTCATCAACATGAACTGCATATAGCTTGTATAATTCGAGAAATTGTTGCTTGTGCTCACTAAAGTGCCATTTATGTAGACACTGATTTGACGAAATAAATTAAGTAATGTACAATTTTCGTAGGATATTCCATCAGGACAATCTGGCATTCCATTTCGGATTTCCAGACTTTCATTTGTAAATCTATAAATGTCGAAGACATGTCCATAAAGTAGTCTTCATTGGAATAAATTTGAAAGTGGATATTATCGGAGAGGGGTTGTTGTGGATAAATTGTTCATAGTATTCATGTTTTAAACTCAATCAACATTTTCTGCATTGAATAGATTTAAAGATGAAGTGATTCAAGGTTGGTAATCCCTATGCGGTAGATATGCCATTGTTCAGTCTATGAAAAGAAATCCAGTTTTGATCTAACAATTCTCTTCCTGGAGTTTCTTCTTCTGTTTACTCTACGTGTAATCTTTTTCCTTCTTTTCTTTGACAGGGGTGATATCTTTTGTTTCTGACCTGAGTAGAGACGGATGACTGGTGCACTGTTTCTCGACCTTTTAAAACCTTTTCCATTTTGTTGAGATTTCAATTGTTCACTAAGGGTTCGCACACTGGACCTAAGATTTTCCGAAGCACTTTTTTTAGAATCCTTGCCAGAGCTCCAATCGTATAGTGTAGAGGATGCAAAATCTGTCGCAGTCTGTTCAATATATTTTCTAGTCAGAGGTAGTGCAGAGCGAAACAGCTTAGCAAACCAACTGCCAAGATCGTAGCCAGACATTGATGAACGACCTTTGTAATAGTCCATTTCATTGCCCAGTTGTCTTGGGCCAACAGTATTAACATAGCAGTCAATATCAGTACAAATGAATACCACTTTTCTATTAGACATCTTGTTATTTTTGAACACCGACAACGATGGGTCGAAAATGGCATGTAATCACAGCCAAACCTTTTGATATTGCTAGGGGATCACCTAATTCAGTTCTTAGTGTTAACTGGCAGAGTTCAAAATAGGAAGTGTTTACGGGGATATACTGAAGATGCTATATATTGTAATGGTGAATATGTTTTTGATTGGTATTTCGTTCATGAACTCATAGGAGGGGGACATTGCTATTGCCAACTCGGGATGTTTCAATAAATAAAGCATAGAGAAATATACAAGTGTCCGTGGAGAAGGCTTGAGGGTAGTCAGCAAAAATAAAATTAGTGTTCCCAGCACTTTTACCATAGATTATATTGAGCTTAAAGCCAAGAACATCTTTTAGATTATCATTGAGAAAAACCTTTTCATAGACAATGGGTGAACTAATGTAGATCTTGCCCTCTTCCTTTGACTAGTTGAAATGAAAGGCTCCCTTTTTTACGAGCGGAAACTCTTTTATTGATAGAACGACATAAATCATTCATACAGGTGAGTTCTTCGTATGATAATTCAACATATGGATAATCTCCAATTTATCGTTTGAATTTTATGTTGTTCGCTATCGGGTGGTTGCGGCCAATCATAGGGTTTAATTTTTATATCATATTTGTGATCTTCTCTCAGCATATGATAGGTATTTTTGAGAATACAGTCGACAAGAGCCACTTCATACGCGCCGTCGAATTTGATATAGGGAGAGAGTTTCGTCCAAAATCACTTGTTTTATTCAAATCATTGTAGAGAGGGTAAGAGACATTGGACATGAATGTCACATAGAAATCATTGCGCATTGTTAATGTCTTCAACTGCAACCCAAGAATCAAAATCAGAGTTGTATCTTAGCCAACGAACAAGCAACTTTCTCTTTCCCCTGCAAGTACGGCTCTTTAATATCTTTTCAGTTTGATAAATTTCACTACTGTTTCTAACTTTTTGTTGTCCATATTTATAAAAACCGCCGAGGATCTTATCATCTTTGGTGTGTCGCAGCCGATATGTCATGGGTTCTGTGTCGAAGGTTTTGGACACTTTAAAAAGTTCAGTGCTCCATAAATAATTCCCCTTTTCAAAAATATTGGTGGCTCTATTAATTCGAACAGTATCACCAACATTGAATTTTTTCTTCACAATTTTTTTTTGTTTTTTCACTGGAATATTGCTTTAGAAAATTATCAAATGTATTTTCACTACAATGAACTTCCTGAGGGCTAACATCGGACAGGGATCGATGTGGTCTCTATTTATATATTTGTATGATTGTATCTAAATAATGAATAAAAGCAGCAGTTTTTGTCAGCGTGTAATTTTTCAAAATTAATAGACGAATAGTTCTTATCAATCGTTCAGACAATGCAGCCTTTATGGGACTGTGACTATAATATAACTTTGTATTACATTTCAATAGAACTTTTTGCACATGAGGATTAACAAATTCGCTACCGCGGTCACTGAATTTTTCTATAGCAATAATGTTCAAGAATACTTTCTAAAGCCTGAGCAGCTTCAACACCCCTCTTTGATCGCAATGGAATGGCACATGCATAGCGACTAATGACACTGATTGCCCCTAGAATCTATATCTAGTGTGTGTAGTGACACTGTTGAATCGCATCTAGAGTTAAAAGATTGGTTTGTAATATATTCAGAGGGAAAAAGGCCTTAGGTTGTCAATAATGTTCGCCGACGAAACCTGCGATTCCGATGCAGAGTGTAACTCGTTTCATTTTCTAGATACTCTTTTGCATTTTTTGATGTGCTGCCACCTATGTCAGAGGCAACTTTAGAAAGCGTTGTGACTTTAGAAACCCGCCTCACCAATATTTTCAGAGACATGTTTTAATACTTCATCCATTTTGAACGTAAACACGTAGTGTAATGTCCACTCCCCTTTTGCACACTGGAGGGTAGTGCTTGTGATGATGAGTTGATATCAATACATTTTCGCTTTTTTCTAGTCGTCATCATTGTTGGTGTTATCAAATCATTGCTGCTACTAGGAGTGCTAGTATTTTTCAAGATTGATTTAAAATCTTCTTCTTCTTCTTCTTTTCTAAATGTTATTGTTGTTGGCGTAGTTAGAGGGCTGGCACCTCTACTATATTCTCTTAATTTCTTTAGAATTTGCTTATTGCCAATAGGACTTTTGGGGAAGTTTGATGCATTTAGAAAGGTGTATAGATTATTGTCAAATGATAAAAGTCCTTTACGATTTGTATCCATATCACAAATTAAATCAAGTAGATCATAATTTTTTCCCTGAATTATAATTCGTTTCCCAGTGCTATCGACTTGAACTTGATAATAATCATCACCACCACTTTCCAACATGAGATATGTTAATACTCTTTTACTATGTTCTCGATAGGTCACTTGCAATAGGTTTCCAATTGATGTTACTATGGAATTTAATTCCTTCTCCTTCGATAGTGCTGTTGCTGCTGGAGAATCTTGAGATGTTTCCTGTTTGGGGTGTTGGTATCTGTGATGGTGACGGCGAGTCTCTTACGATAAGGTCTATGTTTGACCACACGACGCAGTGCATCTTGAAGTAAAACTAGTGTTTTATTATCGGCAATATTTTCATCATTAATGAATTTGCTTAGATTGTCTTCAAAATGTTCAACGGGTGAGAGGACAACTTCTATTGGAGTCAATTTATAGGGCTTAGTCATTTAGAGAAAACTGTTTACAAATCCTGTGATTATTGGTAGTAAAAGTGTGAAAAAGCTACCGCCCGCTTGAAGGAGTCTTTTTCTTTTAAAATTTTTCCCTTTGTTTTTGCAAGCCAAGGCACGTACAGTGGAACGATGTTGCCTTGTCTGTTGTCTAACACCTTCTGGCAATTGTACATTGCCCTCAGTTAAATTTAAACAAAGTTCAGATATTAGATTAACAGATTCTTTGTCAATACCATGTTTGAGTATGGCCTTCCTGAGTGGTGGTTTTGAAGTGCCTAGAGCGGAAAATAAATTTCTATTTTCGTTTAGTTTCTTCAAGGTCATGATGGCAACTAATAGCCCTTTCTACTGTTCACCGGAAGATATACAGTAATTTCTTTGTCGAAAATATCTGTGACTACACGTAGATCCTCGGGTTTATTCTGATTAAGATCTAGCAAAATTTATCCATAGGGCTTATTTGTCACCTGACTGTACGCTGAAATAGAAATTTGGGGGCACCAGGATATATTTGCTTATTGAGAGTTATTAGAGAACTTGAATCACGAACAAGTCGATAGATAATATAGATGGTGCAGTTCAAGGCAAGGGTTCTCATACACTTGCTCTCATGAAACAGATTGTGTAGAACTAGGCTTATGGAAATGTGTTCATGATGAGAGAAAACAGTAAACAGTTGTAGCATTTCCTGTGAGAACTGTTCAATTGATTCAGCTAAATCATCACTAATCAGCCATGAGTTTGACTCAATACTATTGAAAACGTCAAGTCCCCATATGAATTGTATTGGCATGGACGTAGCAATGGCAATAGCTTTTATTTGGTCTTAGGACTCCTGCCAAATACTATAGCAATAGTAAATTTTCTTTGGTTTTTCCAAAAACATTTTATTACAATTTTTAATTATTTTAGCTAAAAGTGTCGTTTTCCCCGACATTGACGGGCCACAGAGAAACGATCTGAATGGTGCTTTAAATTGATACATATTGCTACTAATGTTGACAACAGTTGGACTACAACTAACTGTAAACCATACTTGTCTAATGAATAAATAATAATAATAATTTCCCTTAGATTTACCTAGTACGTTATTCAATAGCAACAACAAAAACATATTTTTTCTTTTATTAACAACACTTTTTGTACAGGAACAATAGCAACAATAACAGAACAACAACAATTTAATATTTTTCATTTATTGACAAAAAAAAACTTAAAATACAGCAATAACGACAGCAGCACAGTTGAACACATTTGTAGACGTAGAAAAACACTATTTACAACATATAAAAGATGAGAATCTCCCCCCAAGGGCCCCAACCCCTCCAGGGCCAAAGTTCGGGCACGGCCGGGACCCCCCAACCCTGGGGTCTCGCGGGGGTGGAAAGCGGAAAAACAAACTGTATAGAATAGCAGCAGCAGCAAAATGACGACAACGATGATGATGATGGAATGAAGATTATAATTGAGAAATTGTTGTTGCCCCCACCCACCAAGTACTATTTTTATTGAATTTAACTTAATTTATCCCGACTAAGTTTGTGTCGATAGTCCACACATTCAAATTGATCTGAAATACGATATTGACCGTGGGAAAGTACTCTTACACCAATCTCGAGCACATAGAACTTGTCGGATATCAAGATATGGCATTTTTTCCACTCTAACAGTATAGTTCCTGTATTGTAGAGAGCGAATTGCCAGCACTTTTGCTCTTGGCACTAGACAACTGTCTACACAGTTACTATAGCACTTATTTCGAAATTATTTTTAACAAAGTGTCTAGGTATCCCTTTGCGCGCCTGTTTTACATCCTTGCCGTGTGTTTCCATACAGTAAACGTTGGGACCGGGGAACACCCCATTGGATATTAAATCACTCCCCGTTTCCGACTTTAACATTAATAGTTGATTGGGGGCCTGGAGTTTCACCAACTTGGGGTAGATGCTCTCATACCAATTCGTGAAATTCATCCTATTTTCAATCGAAAGAGCCCCTTTCGAAGTTCCCACGACAACTCCTTCGATACGAAGTGCCCTGTTCTAAACAACAACAACAAAAAATATTACTAATCACTTTCGACTATTAAAATGGGCAGTAGCCCTTTGAATTTCAAATCGAATAAGCCCTTTTATTAAGTTTCTACGACAAAGCCTTCTATAAAACCTTATATGCCCCCAGGGCATAACTTGAAACACCTGCCCTGAGAGTTGTGGTGGAGTATCCTCCTCAAAAACATATTTTCTATCTGTAAATCAACTACGGTGAACAAAATGGCTATCGCAAAATTTTTATTGAATGTGTCTGGGGGAATGATGGGCGTGGGGGGGCTAGTTACCCTCCAATCACTTTATACTATTAAAAAGAACACTAGCCCTTTGAATTTCCAATCGAATGAGCTGTTTTTGAAGTTTCTAGTAGAAAGGCCTTATTGACTCGTGACGGGGCACCATATATGGGCATAGAGTCCTTAGGGAGAACACCTGTGCTGTCAGTCCGACGGGGCACCATATATGGCCATGGAATCCCCAGGGAGAACACGTTTCCGAGAAATTGTTTCTCGGAACAATTTTATTAATGTCTTTGATGTATTTTCAAGGAGAATCGTCTCCGGGCGAAGTTTATTAATGTCTTTGGAGTTCTTCCAGGAGAATTGTTTCCGGGTGAAGTTTGCAAATGCGCATTAACGGTGGGGAAGATATATTTTGATCTTAGAGATGAAGAGATTAACGCAGGAAAGAGTTTCTTACTAATTTCAAATGTGACAGCGCAGGGATGCCAAAAACAGAAGGAACACGCAGAAATTACGTTTAGGGGTTATTTGGGCGAAACCGTCTTAGACATTTTAGGGAATTATTTCGGTGAAACAGTTAGACATTTTAAAAGATGATTTTAGAAGTTGTTTTAGAAGAGGATTTGAGGGTGAAACTCTGTGGTCGTTATAATACACAAGTTCCATTTGGACAGTGTCGTGAGGTTCCCTACCCTAACTCCAAAGGGCTCCGATCCCCCGACCCCAACCCCCAAGGAAGCCCCCGGTCCCCAAAGGTCCCCCGGGCTCCCAAATGGCCCCCGGACCCCCAAAGGCCCCTGAGCCCCCATTTTCTAATATTTTTTAATTTGCGCATTTTGGGACACGAAAGGGCCCCACCCCCCAACTTTTGACTCCCACTCACAACTTTAGTGTTTTGTCATGGTTTACCATGTCAGAGTTACATTCTCTTGATTTTTCAAATTTCATTTTGAATTTCTTTCATTGAAATGCAAGAGTTGGAATATTCCAGTAGTGTTTTGTCGTGGTTTACCCTGTCACAGTTACATTCTCGTAATTTTTCAAATTTTATTTTGAATTTCTTTTGTTGAAATGCCAGAGTTGGAATATTTCGGTAGTGTTTTGTTGTGGTTTATCGTGTTACAGTTACATTCTCTTGATTTTCAAAGTTCATTGTGGATTTCTTTCATTGAAATGCGAGAGTTGGATTATTTCTGTAGTATTTTGTCGTAGTTTACCTTGTCGCAGTTACATACTCTTGATTTTCAAAGGTCATTTTGAATTTCTTTCATTGAAATGCATGAGTTGGAACATTTCAGTAGTGTTTTATCATGGTTTACCCTGTCGCACTTTGATTCTCTTGATTTTTCAAAGTTTATTTTGAATTCCTTTCGTTGAAATGCAAGAGTTGGAATATTTCAGTAGTGTTTGGTTGTGCTTTATCGTGTCACAGTTACATTCTCTTGATTTTTCAAAGTTTATTCTTATTTTTTTAATTGAAATGCAAGAGTTGGATTATTTCAGTAGTATTTTGTCGTGATTTACCTTGTCACAATTACATTTTCTTCATTTTTTAAATTTCATTTTTAATTTATTTCGTTGAAATGAAAGAGTTGGAATAATTCAGTAGTGTTTTGTCATGGTTTACACTGTCACACTTTCATTCTCTTGATTTTTCAAAGTTCATTTTGAAATTCTTTCGTTGAAATGCAAGAGTTTGAATATTTCAGTAGTGTTTTGTTGTGGTTTACCTTGTCACAATTACATTCTCTTGATCTTTCAAAGTTCATTTTGAATTTCTTTCATTGAAATGCATGAGTTGGAACATTTCAGTGGTGTTTTGTCGTGGTTTACCTTGTCACAGTTACATTCTCGTGATTTTTCAAAGTTAATTTTGAATTTTTTTCGTTGAAATGCAAGAGTTGGAATATTTCAGTAGTGTTTTGTTGTGGTTTATCGTGTCACAGTTACAATCTCTTGCTTTTTCAAAGTTCATTTCTATTTTTTCATTGAAATGCAAGAGTTGGATTATTTCAGTAGTGTTTTATCGTGGTCTACCTTGTCACAGCTACATTCTCTTGATCTTTCAAAGTTCATTTTGGATTTCTTTCGTTGAAATGCAAGAGTTGGATTATTTCAGTTGTGTTTTATCTTGGTTTACCTTGTCACAGCTACATTCTCTTGATTTTTCAAAGTTCATTTTGGATTTCTTTCGTTGAAATGCAAGAGTTTGAATAATTCAGTAGTGTTTTGTCGTGTTTTACCCTGTCACACTTTCATTCTCTTGATTTTTCAAAGTTCATTTGAATTTCTTTCATTGAAATGCAAGAGTTGATTTATTCCAGCAGTGTATTGTCGTGGTTTACCATGTAGCAGTTACATTCTCTTAATTTTTCAAAGTTCATTTTTGAATTTCTTTCGTTGAAAAACAAGAGTTGGAATATTTCAGTAGTGTTTTGTCGTGGTTTACCATGATACAAATACATTCTCTCGATTTTTCAAAGTTCTTTTGAATTTCTTTAATTGAAATGGAATAGTTGGATTATTTCAGTAGTGTTTTGTCATGATTTACCATTTCACAGTTACATTCTATTGATTTTTCAAAGTTCATTTTCGAATTTTTTCGTTGAAACGCAAAAGTTGGATTATTTCAGTAGTGTTTCGTCTAGGTTTACCTTGTCACAGTTACATTCTCGTGATTTTTCAAAGTTCATTTTGAATTTCTTTCGTTGAAATGCAAGAGTTGGAATATTTCAGTAGTGTTTTGTTTTGGTTTATCGTGTCACAGTTACATTCTCTTGATTTTTCAAAGTTCATTTTGATTTTTTTCATTGAAATGCAAGAATTTGATTATTTCAATAGTGTTTTATCGTGGTTTACCTTGTAACAGCTACATTCTTTTGATTTTTCAAAGTTCATTTTGGATTTCTTTCGTTGAAATACAAGAGTTGGAATAATTCAGTAGTGTTTTGTCGTGGTTTACCCTGTCACAATTTCACTCTCTTGATTCTTCAAAGTTCATTTGAATTTTTTCCGTTGAAAAGCAAAAGCCGGATTATTTCAGTAGTATATTGTCGTGATTTAACATGTCACCGCTACATTCTCTTTATTTTTCGTAGATCATTTTGAATTTCTGTAGTTGCAAAACAAGAGTTGGAATAATTCAGCAGTGTTTTGTCGGTGTTTACTATTATAAAGTTACATTCTCTCGATTTTTCAAAGTTCTTTTGAATTTCTTTCATTGAAATGCAAGAGTTGGATAATTTCAGTAGTTTTTTGTCATGATTTACCATCTCACAGTTATATTCTCTTGATTTTTCAAAATTAATTTTCGCTTTCTTTCTTTGAAATGCTTTAGCTGGATTATTTCAGTAGTGTTTTGTCGTGGTTTAACTTGTCACATTTACATTTCTCTTGATTCTTCAAAGTTCATTTTGAATTTCTTTCGTTGAAATGCAAGAGTTGGAATATTTCAGTAGTATTTTGTTGTGGTTTATCTTCTCACATTTACATTTTCTTGATTTTTCAAAGTTCATTTTGAATTTCTTTCATTGAAATGCAAAAGTTGGATAATTTCAGAAGTGTTTTGTCATGGTTTACCTTGTCAAAGTTACATTCTCTTGATTTTAAAAATTCATTGTGGATTTCATTCGTTGAATTGGAAGAGTTGGAATATTTAAGTAGTGCTTTGTCGTGGTTTACCATGTCACAGTTACATTTTCTTGATTTTTCAAAGTTCATTTGAATTTCTTTCATTGAAATGCGAAGTTGGATTATTTCAGTAGTGTTTTGTCATGATTTACCATTTCACAGTTACATTCTCTTGATTTATCAAAGTTCATTTTCGAATTTTTTGTTGAAATTCAAGAGTTGGAGTATTTCAGTAGCGTATCGTCGTGGTTTACCTTGTCAAAGTTACATTCTCTTCATTTTTCAAAGTTCATTTGGAATTTAATTCGTTGAAGTACAAAAGTTGGAATATATCAGTAGTCTTTTGTTGTACTTTATCTTGTCACAGTTACATTCTCTTGATTTTTCAAAGTTCATTTTGGATTTCTATCCTTGAAATGCAAGAGTTAGAATATTTCAGTAGTGTTTTGTCGTGGTTTACCATGTCGCAGTTACATTCTCTTAATTTTTCAAAGTTCATTTTGAATTTCTTTCATTGAAATGCAAGAGTTGGAATATTTCAGTAGTGTTTTGTCGTGGTTTACCGTGTCGCAGTTACATTCTCTTGATTTTTCAATGTTCGTTTTGAATTTCTCTCGTTGAAAATCAAGAGTTGGACTATTTCACTAGCGTTTTGTCGTGGTTTAGCATGTTAATGTTACATTCTCTAGATTTTTCAAAGTTCTTTTGAATTTCTTTCACTGAAATGCGAGATTTGAAATATTTCAGTAGTGTTTTGTTGTGGTTTATCTTGTCACAGTTACATTCTCTTGATTTTCAAAGTTTATTGTGGATTTCTTTCATTGAAATGCAAGAGATGGATTATTTCATTAGTGTTTTGTCATGGTTTACCTTGTTGCAGTTACACTCTCTTGATTTTCAAAGTTCATTGTGGATTTCTTTCATTGAAATGCAAGAGTTGGAATATGTCAGTAGTGTTTTATCGTGGTTTACCTTGTCACAGTTACATTCTCTTGATTTTTCAAAGTTCATTTTGAATTCAAGTCATTGAAATGCAAGAGTTGGAATATTTCAGTAGTGTTTTGTTGTGGTTTACCTTGTCACAGTTACATTTTCTTGATTTTTCAAAGTTTATCTTTGATTTCTTCCATTGAAATGCAAGAGTTGGATTATTTCAGTAGTGTTTTGTCATGGTTTAGATTGTCACAGTTACATTCTCTTGATTTTTCAAAGCTCATTTTGAATTTATTTCATTGAAATGCAAGAGATGGAATATTTCAGTAGTGTTTTGTCGTCATTTACCTTGTCACAGTTGCATTCTCTTGATTTTTCAAAGTTCATTTTGGATTTCTTTCATTTAAATGCAAGAGTTGGATTATTTCAGTAGTGTTTTATAGTGGTTTACCTTGTCAGAGTTACATTATCTGGATTTTTCAAAGTTCATTTTGGATTTCTTTCGTTGAAATGCAAGAGTTGGAATAATTCAGTAGTGTTTTGTAGTGATTTACAATCTGACAGTTTCATCCTCTTAATTTTTCAAAGTTCATTTTGAAATTCATTCATTGAAATGCGAGAGTTAGATTATTTCAGGAGTCTTTTGTCACGATTTACCTTGTCACAGTTAAATTCTCTTGATTTTTCAAAGTTCATTTTGAATTTCTTTCATTGAAATGCAAGAGTTGGAATATTTCACTAGTGTTTTGTCATGGTTTACCATGTCACAGTTACATTCTCTTGAATTTTCAAAGTTCATTTTGAAATTCTTTCGTTGAAATCCAAGAGTTTGAATATTTCAGTAGTGTTTTGTTATGGTTTACCTTGTCACAGCTTCATTCTTTGGTTTTTTCATACGTCCCTTTGGATATTAGTTGTTGAAATTACAGATTTGGCGCATTTCATTAGTGTTTTGTCGTGGACTTCAATGTAAAAGTTACATCCTCTTGTCAATTCCATTTTAATTTTGAATCTTATTAGTTGAAATGAAAGAGTTGGGATATTTCAGTAGTGTTTTATTATGGTTTACCTTGTCACAGCTACATTCTCTTGATTTTTCAAAGTTCATTTTGGATTTCTTTTGTTGAAATACAAGAGTTGGAATAATTCAGTAGTGTTTTGTCGTGGTTTACCCTGTCACACTTTCATTCTCTTGATTTTTCAAAGTTCATTTGAATTTCTTTCATTGAAATGCAAGAGTTGGATTATTTCAGTAGTGTATTGTCGTTGTTTACCATGTCGCAGTTACCTTGTCACAGTTACATTCTCTTGATTTTCAAAGTTTATTGTGGATTTCTTTAATTGAAATGCAAGAGATGGATTATTTCATTAGTGTTTTGTCATGGTTTACCTTTTCGCAGTCACATTCTCTTGATTTTCAAAGTTCATTGTGGATTTCTTTCATTGAAATGCAAGAGTTGGAATATTTCAGTAGTGTTTTGTTATAGATTACCTTTTCGGAGTTATTTTTATTTTATTTTTCAAAGTTCACATTGAATTTAATTCATTGAAATGAAAGAGTTGAAATATTTCAGTAGTGTTTTGTTGTAGTTTACCTTGTCACAGTTACATTTTCTTGGTTTTTCAAAGTTCATCTTGTATTTCTTTCGTTGAAATGCAAGAGTTGGAATATTTCAGTAGTGTTTTGTTTTGGTTTACCTTGTCACAGTTAAATTCTCTTGATTTTTCAAAGTTCATTTTTTATTTATTTCATTGAAATGCAAGAGTTGGAATATTTCAGTAGTAATTTGTCGTCGTTTACCTTGTCGCAGTTACATTTTCTTGATTTTTCAAAGTTCATTTTGGATTTCTTTCATTGAAATGCAAGAGTTGGATTATTTCAATTGTGTTTTATCGTGGTTTACCTTGTCACAGTTACATTCTCTTGATTTTTCAAAGTTCATTTGTATTTCTTTCGTTGAAATTCTAGAGTTGGTATAATTCATTTGTGTTTTGCCGTGGGTGCCACGCTCCCACTCACAGCTTCTCAATTTGTCATAGTACATTTGAATGTCTTTCAATTGAATTAATGAGTTGGAAAAGTTAATTAGTAATTTTTCGTGCCTTACCTTCTCACGGCCACAGTTTCTGGTACTTTAACTTTTCATTACGAAGTTATTTAGTTGAAATGCCAAATTGGGATTATATCAATGGTGCTACTTCGGAATTTACAATGTCAAAGTTACATTATTTTAATTTTTCAAAGATCATCTCGGATTTCTGTTGGTGAAATGAAAGAGTTGGAATATTTCGGTAGTGTTTTGTTTTGGTTTACTTTAACACAGTTACATTCTCTTAATTTTTCAAAGTTCATTTTGAATTTCAATCGTTGAAATGCAAGAGTTGGAATATTTCAGTAGTGTTTTGTTGTGGTTTACCTTGTCACACTTAAATTTTCTTGATTTTTCAAAGGTCATTTTGAATTTTTTTCGGTGAAATGAACGAGTGGGATTATTTCTGTAGTGTTTTGTTCGGGTTTACCTTGTCACTTTTTCATTTTCTTTATTTTTCATAGTTCATTTTGAATTTGTTTCATTGTAATGTTAGAATTGGGGTATTTCACTAGTGTTATGTCATGGTTTACCATGCCAGAGTTACATTCTCTTGATTTTTCAAAGTTCATTTTGAATTTCTTTCGTTGAAATGCAAGAGTTGGAATATTTCAGTAGTGTTTTGTTGTGGTTTACCTTGTCAAAGTTACATTCTCCTAATTTTTCAAAGTTCATTTTGAATTTCTTTCATTGAAATGCATGATTTGGAATATTTCAGTAGTGTTTTGTCGTGGTTTATCATGTCATAGTTACATTCTCGTAATTTTTCAAAGTTAATTTGAATTTTTTTCGTTGAAATTCAAGAGATGGAATATTTCTTTAATGTTTTGTCGCGATATACCGTGTCACAGCTACATTCTCCGCATTTTTCAAAGTTCATTTTGTATTTCTTTCCCTGAAATGAAAGAGTTGCAATATTTCAGCAGTGTTTTGTCGTGGTTTATCCTGTCGCAGTTGCATTCTCTTGATTTTTCAAAGTTCATTTGAATTTCTTTCATTGAAATGCAAGAGCTAATTTATTTCAGTAGTGTATTGTCGTGGTTTACCATGTCGCAGCTACATTCTCTTAATTTTTCAAAGTTCCTTTTCGAATTTTTTCGTTGAAATATAAGAGTTGGAATATTTCAGTAGTGTTTTGTCGTGGTTTACCATGATACAAATACATTCTCTCGATTTTTCAAAGTTCTTTTGAATTTCTTTCATTGAAATGCAAGATTTGGATTATTTCAGTAGTGTTTTGTCATGATTTACCATTTCACAGTTACATTCTCTTGATTTTTCAAAGTTCATTTTCGAATTTTTTTGTTGAAATGTAAGAGTTGGATTATTTCAGTAGTGTTTCGTCGTGGTTAAACCTTGTCACAGTTACATTCTCGTAATTTTTCAAAGTTCATTTTGATTTTCTTTCGTTGAAATGCAAGAGTTGGAATATTTCAGTAGTGTTTTGTTGTGGTTTATCGTGTCACAGTTACATTCTCTTGATTTTTCAAAGTTCATTCTGATTTTTTTCATTGAAATGCAAGAGTTGGATTATTTCAATAGTGTTTTATCGTGGTTTACCTTTTCACAGCTACATTCTCTTGATTTTTCAAACTTCATTTCGGATTTCTTTCGTTGAAATGCAAGAGTCGGAATAATTCAGTAGTGTTTTGTCGTGGTTTACCCTGTCACACTTTCATTCTCTTGATTTTTCAAAGTTCATTTGAATGTCTCTCATTGAAAAGCAAGAACCGGATTATTTAAGTAGTATATTGTCCTGGTTTACCATTTGACCGCTACATTCTCTTTAGTTTTCGAAGATCATTTTGAATTTCTTTCATTACAAAACAAGAGTTTGAACAATTCAGTAGAGTTTTGTCGTGGTTTAATATGATAAAGGTATATTCTCTCGATTTTTCAAAGTTCTTTTGAATTTCTTTCATTGAAATGCAAGAGTTGATTTATTTCAGTAGTGTATTTTCGTGGTATACCATGTCGCATTAATATTCTGTGCATCTACCAAAGTTCATTTTCAATTTTCTTCGTTCAAACGCAAGATTTGAAATGTTTCAGTATTGTTTTTTCATGGTTTACCTTGTCATAGTTAAATTCCCTTGACCTTTGGGTTTTTATTTGTAATATATATCATCTAGATACCCGGGTTTGATAATTGAGGTAGTTTCCGTTCGCTCTTTACATTTTACCAGGTACATTATATTAATTTTTCAAAGTTCATTTTGTATTTATTTCATTGAAATGCAAGAGTTGGATTATTTCAATAGTGTTCTGTCGTGGTTTACCTTGTCACGGTTACATTCTCTTGATTTTCAAAGTTCATTTTCGATTTTTTTCGTTGAAATGCAAGAGTTGGATTATTTCAGTAGTGTTTTGTCATGGTTTACCTTGTCGCAGTTACATTCTCTCGGTTTTTCAAAGTTCATTTTGAATTTCTTTCATTGAAATGCAAGAGTTGGATTATTTCAGTAGTGTTTTGTCATGATTTACCATTTCACAGTTACATTCTCTTGATTTTTCATAGTTCATTTTCGAATTTTTTCGTTGAAATGTAAGAGTTGGATTATTTCAGTAGTGTTTCGTCGTGGTTTACCTTGTCACAGTTACATTCTCGTGATTTTTCAAAGTTCATTTTGAATTTCTTTCGTTGAAATGCAAGAGTTGGAATATTTCAGTATTGTTTTGTTGTGGTTTATCGTGTCACAGTTACATTCTCTTGATTTTTCAAAGTTCATTTTGATTTTTTTCATTGAAATGCAAGAGCTGGATATTTCAATAGTGTTTTACCGTGGTTTACCTTGTTCATTTTGTGGTTTACCAAGTTCATTTTGGATTTCTTTCGTTGAAATGCAAGAGTTGGAATAATTCAGTAGTGTTTTGTCGTGCTTTAAACTGTCACACTTTCATTCTCTTAATTTTTCAAAGTTCGTTTTGAAATTCTTTCGTTGAAATGCAAGAGTTGGAACATTTCAGGAGTGTTTTGTCTTGGTTTATCTTCTCACAGTTAAATTCTCTTGATTTTTCAAAGTTCATTTTGAATTTCTTTCGTTGAAATGCAAGAGTTGGAATATTTCAGTAGTGTTTTGTTGTGCTTTACCCTTTCAGAGTTATATTCTCTTGATTTTTCAAAGTTCATTTCGGATTACTTTCGTTGAAATGCAAGATGGGGAATTTTTCTGTTGTGTTTTGTTGTGTTTTACCTTTACAGAGTAACATTATCTTTATTTTTCAAAGTTATTATTGAATTTCAATCACTGAAATGCAAGGGTAGGAATGATTCAGTGGCGTTTTGTTGTGGTTTATCTTGTAACAGTTACATTTGACTGATTTCTCAAGGTTCATTTTGAATTTCTTTCGGTGAAATGCACGAGTTGGAATATTTCAGTAGTGTTTTGATATGGTTTACCTTGTCACAGTTACATTCTCTTGATATTTCAAAGTTCATATTGAATTTCTTTCATTGAAATGCAAGAGTTGGAATATTTCACTAGTGTTTTGTCCTGGTTAACGATGTCACAGTTACATTCTCTTGATTTTTCAAAGTTCATTTTGAATTTCTCTCGTTGAAATGCAAGAGTTGGAATATTTCAGTAGTGTTTTTGTGGTTTACCTTGTCACAGTTACATTCTCCTAATTTTTCAAAGTTCATTTTGAATTTCTATCATTGCAATGCAAGAGTTGGAATATTTCAGTAGTGTTTTGTCGTGGTTTACCTTGTCACAGTTACATTCTCTTGATTTTTCAAAGTTCATTTTGAATTTATTTCGTTGAAAAGCAAGAGTTGGAATATTTCAGTAGTGTTTTGTTGTGGTTTATCGTGTCACAGTTACATTCTCTTGATTTTTCAAAGTTCATTTTGTTTTTTTTCATTGAAATGCAAGAGTTTTTTCTATCATTGCAATGCAAGAGTTGGAATATTTCAGTAGTGTTTTGTCGTGGTTTACCTTGTCACAGTTACATTCTCTTAATTCTTCAAAGTTCATTTTGTATTTCTTTCATTGAAATGCATGAGTTGGAACATTTCAGTAGTGCTTTGTCGTGGTTTACCTTGTCACAGTTACATTCTCGTGATTTTTCAAAGTTCATTTTGAATTTCTTTCGTTGAAATGCAAGAGTTGGAATGTTTCAGTAGTGTTTTGTTGTGGTTTATCGTGTCACAGTTACATTCTCTTGATTTTTCAAAGTTCATTTTGATTTTTTTCATTGAAATGCAAGAGTTTTTTCTATCATTGCAATGCAAGAGTTGGAATATTTCAGTAGTGTTTTGTTGTGGTTTACCTTGTCACAGTTACATTTTCTGAATTTTTCAAAGTTCATTTTGTATTTCTTTCATTGAAATGCATGAGTTGGAACATTTCAGTAGTGTTTTGTGGTGGTTTACCTTGTCACAGTTACATTCTCGTGATTTTTCGAAGTTCATTTTGAGTTTCTTTCGTTGAAATGCAAGAGTTGGAATATTTCAGTAGTTTTTTAGTTGTGGTTTATCGTGTCACAGTTACATTTTCTTGATTTTTCAAAGTTCATTTTGATTTTTTTCATTGAAATGCAAGATTTGGATTATTTCAGTAGTGTTTTATCGTGGTTTACCTTGTCACAGCTACATTCTCTTGATTTTTCAAAGTTCCTTTTGGATTTCTTTCATTGAAATGCAAGAGTTGGAATATCTCATTAGTGTCTTGTCGTGTTTTACCTTGTCGCACTTACATTCTCTTGATTTTTCAAAGTTTATTTCGGATTTCTTTTATTGAAATGCAAGAGTTGGAATATTTCAGTAGTGTTTTGTTGTGGTTTATCATATCACACCTACATTCTCTTTATTTTTCAAAGTTCATTTTGAATTTCTTTCGTTTAAATAAAAGAGTTGGAATATTTCAATAGTGTTTTATCGTAGTTTACCTTGTCACAGTTACATTCTCTTGTTTTTTCAAATTTCATTTTTGAATTTCCGTTGTTGAAATGCAAGAGTTGGAATATTTCAGTAGTGTTTTGTTGTGGTTTATCTTGTCACAGTTACATTCTCTTAATTTTTCAAAGTTCATTTTGGATTTCTTACATTGAAATTCAAGAGTTGGAATATTTCAGTAGTGTTTTGTCATGGTTTACCTTGTCACTGTTACATTCTCTTAATTTTTCATTAAGTTAAAACTTAATGAGCTTAAAAGTTCATTTTGAATTTCTTTTCGTTGAAATGCAAGAGTTGGAAGTGTCACAGTTACATTCTCTTGATTTTTCAAAGTTCATTGTGGATTTCTTTCGTTGAAATAGGTTTTGTTGTGCTTTACCTTGACACAATTACATTTTCTTGATTTTTGTTAGGTTAGGCTAGATCAAGTTAGGTTAGGTTAAGTTAAGTTAGGTTAGGTTAGCCTACGAACGCTTGCCCTGGATCGTCACTGGATCCCCCTCGCCCCCTGAATCCGCCACTGTGTCAAGATTACTCTTATCTGATTTTAATTTATCCTCCATTTGATCTCTCTCTCTCTCTCTCTCTCTCTCTCTGTCTCTCTCTCTCTCTCTCTCTCTCTCTCTCTCTCTCTCTCTCTCTCTCTCTCTCTGCGTTTTCGCTGGGTTTTTTTGGTTTCAAATCCGTTTTGTATAATTGTTTGAGATACAGTATGTAGTTTAATATTTCATTTCAAATCCTCACCTAATTCAGAAGACTTAAGACACTGTTTGGAAAGCTAAATCTGCTTTGTATATGGAATTGATAAAAATAGTTAAACGGTAACAAAACATAAATTCCATGTAAATTGCATAATTATCTATAACAGAAGAAAAAACGTATCAAACAGTTCGTGGTAACGAACTAACTATGTCTTTTAGGATGATTTAATCCTCCGAAGTCCCCGGGGGGAGGGCTGAAAGTTATGAACTTTACCCAATGTTAACATATAGTATTGGTTATTGGCAAGTATACAGATGTTTTCAGGGGTAGGTGGAGGTAAAAAAAAAACCTACCATAAAAAAAATGATTTTTTTATGGTAGGTGGAGGGGTGGGTGGGTCGGGGGTTATATGGGAGGATCTTTCCATGAAGGAAGTTTTCATGGGGTAAGGGACATTGCTATGAAGGCGGCGCCGGATTTCCCATCATTACTTAAAAAAGAGATCAGAAATTAAATAAAAAAAAAAAAGTTTTTCAACTAAAAGTAAGGAGCAACATCAAAACTTGAAACGAACAAAAATACTACATACATGATTGGATTCACCGCCAAGTCGATGCCTCACTCTTTAAGCCAAAGATTTTTTTAGTACTTTCATAAGAGTTATTTATTCTAATTAACGGCCTTTGTGATTAAGCGGTCATTTTTAAGGAATTGGAAAAAAAAATCGAACTTAGCTTAAAGAGCAAGGTATTGACTAGGGGGTGAGCCCACTAATATACGTATTAAAAATCTATGAATATAGAAGTTCGTTACGTAAGTTAATTCGTAAGTTACGTTTATTTATTACTAATAAAAACGTTCGTAAATAAAATTAAACAAGTTTCGAGAAAGCCATTTAACCCGATAAAGGTAAAATTAATATACAAATTTTGTTTTAATCATTCATGTACGGTGAGCCAAAATCAAAACCTGCATTAATTCAAAAACGTTCAAAAATTAAATAAAAAAACTAGCTTTTTTAACTGAAAGTAAGGAACGACGTTAGAACTTAAAACGAACAGAAATTACTCCTTATATGAAAGGGGCTGTCCCCTCCTCAACGCCTCGCTCTTTACGCTAAAGTTTGACTTTCTCACTACTCTATTTTTTTTAACAATAAAAAACTTTAGCGTAAAGAGCGAACAATATTACTTTAGCGTAAGTAAAATATTTGACTTTCAACATGATTTAAACAAAAGTCCTTTTTTGTTTACATGACCCAGATTTTTTTTATATTGGCTTTCATATAGTTTGTTTAATTTACTATTCAATTTATTTTTTTATTTTGTTTCTATGAGCCGACCATAAAATAATTTTTTTATTTACTGTAAATGGGCTTTACACCCATTGACAGGGGATGCTATTTTCTGGATAGAAAATATTACCTGTTTTGTTTACATGGCCCAATTTTGTAGAGTCTCTCTTTTAGAATATCTGATTTTTATCATATTTATATTAATCAAGGAACTATAAAATCATTGCTTATCTGCCCTTATTGCTAATTAAGCAGTTTCACACCTAGGAATACGTGATCCTTAGGTTCTTTGAGAAAAAAAAATGTTTATACTACCTCATTTTTTTTAAGCCGCCTCTCTTTTACCGTGTTGATGTTTTGATTCTATTGTAAGTATGTTACAATATTGACCACATTAGCAAAATGAGGTCAGTAGACAGGCAAAACTAATCGCTAGTAGGGGAATTCTCGCCCAATCTAATTCATGAATTGTCTTTCATTTGTTCTGTCATTGTCTTGTTTTTTTTTCATTTTGTCTTCTTTTTTGTTGGGTTTCACTTCAAAAGGTTTTTTTTTGTCTGTGTTTGAACACCGAGGACGGCATCTGTTTTAATCAGATGTCACTTGAGCATTGCTAAGAGCTTGATGTTACTTACTAACAGCTCTTACATTTAGCTAATTTTGTTTTTGGTTAAAAGGAGATTTCATATATTTTTATCAGGTTAGTTTGGGTCAATTCCGATCATTTAGAGAAAGGAGGTCAATCCTTCATGACTGAAACCTTATGTCCTGTATAAACTATTCTCCGCAGTATCTGATGTTCTTCAAGGTGTTATGTGGGGCTACTGAATACCCCGTGTTTTCATTAGAAAGTACCCCTACAAGCAACCTGACAAAAAACAATATAGAATGACCTATCAAAGATAGGCTATTTTTTTGACGAAATTCATGGTTTCGGGCCATAAAAACTTAAGGTCTGATAAGCGACTAGACAACAATTTACGTAGAGTTGGCCGTAATCATAAGGCCGAACAGGTTTTACGGCCGTACGGTTGGTTTTCTCCCTAGAGTTGTGTATTGAAATTTCCTGTAAAGGAATCAACAGAGCGGCTCTAGTAGGCAATATTGAATAAAGAAAGATCAACTACTGTCACAATTATGTTGTTCAAGATTTGACAAAAGTTAGTTAAGACCCCTATATTAGGTTTTTACCAAAACTACTTTCGAGTTTTTTCTTCTTTTTTTTTCAAGCTTACATTTTTTTTCTCGCCCAAAATTTCGTTTCTGAGAATTGTTAGCTAATAATTCTGTTACCGTGAGCTAAACAAAATTGTTACCAAACGTGCTTGTTAAAAATTGCTAGGAAAAAAGCCTTAAAAACTGCTAGAGGTAAAAATTGCTCAGTAATACTATAAAGTTGGAATAAAAACCGTACTAGAAAGCTAGTTGCTCATAATCATGAGTTAATCAGGATAGATAGTACTACACAAAGGACAAAGGGAGAGGAAATGTAAAGGGAATTCCAGCCCTTCCAAGTTTGTCTGAAGGCCCCCTTCAGAAAGATGTGGGATTTGTTACGTAAAATTGCGTTTATTTATTCTCGACCCCCTCCCCTGAAAAATATCTGATTCTCCCTCCAAGGTTTTTTATTCTATCACCCTTATAGAATTTTGTACTCTGGAAATGCGTCATAGATGTAGGAAAATGCGATTGCCAGAGAAATCTTACCGCATTTTGGAACAAAAAGCCCTAAATACTTGAATAAAAGCTGTAATAGAAAGCATAGTCGCTGTATTGAGTAAATGTATATGTATTATATGAAATACAATACATTGTAAATGTATTTATCAATAATTGTGTGTATCTATCAATACGTAGTAAATGTATTGAGAATTCCTCCCCCAAAGTTAGGCTAGTCTGATGGCCTCCTTCAGAAAAGTTCGGAATTTGTCACCCAAAATCGCATTTTATTTTTGCCCAGTCAAAAATATCTGACTCTCTCTCAAGGCTTTTTACTCTATCGACCTTATATGAATATTTTTGTTCTCTGGGAATGCATCATCATAGGAAAATGCGATGATTGTCAGAGAAACCTTGCTGAATGTCGGAACAACTCGCATTCTTCCTTAGAAAGCGCGTCACTATCATTTTAGAGCTACTTGAATTACTACTGTTGTATCTTTGTGTATTTCTTAGGACTATCTTTTGTTAAAAAGCAAAAATTGTTTTGTATGATAATTGCTAACATAAATAATTTTTAGAATAATCTTTTTTGCTGCCACTTTAAAAAGAGTTTTATTATTCTTGATATTTTTGGTTCGTTGCAGTCTTTTGCCGACAAGGCGTTTTCTAAATTTTGGGTATGTGTTCGTTTGTGGGAAAGGTATGCATTATTTCATGATATTCTTTATTTAGAATAGGATTACTTTTCTTACAGGTATGTAAAATATATGTTGTAGTTAGTTATATACTTACAGTACCTCTCTTGCTTTTTTTTTTCTTAACGTTATTATATTTAACATATTGTATACTTTTTTTTGCGTTTTCCGTAGATCTTTGCTGCGTTTAATCCCGAGAATTGTTAATTTGGATTGAAATAGATCTTCTATCTGAGTTGGTCTATAGTCTACAAAAATTTTATAGTTATAGGGGTATTCAATAATTTTTAATAGGGATATATGTAAAAAGTAATGCCTGTTCTGGGTGAAAATTTCATCCGAGTATTCTGGGTGGTATTTTCATCAGAGTATTCTCCTTGATTCACCAGTGAGTTTTCAGTGACTGCGTCTTCACAAATACGTCCTGAGACCACACTGGCTATATATGACAGTACGAAAAAATGGAAAATGTGAAGAAATTTTTTTTATAGAAATACATTTATATACATTACAAAATACATTTTAAATGATTTCACTTTTTTGACTTTAATAAAAGAAAAATTATTAAAATTTTAAGGAAATTCATAGCAGTATATGAATATTTAACTGACAATCCACGGTCATTTGTTGTTTTTTTTGTTTTATTTTTTCAGTAAAGTGCAAATTATGTTCTGGTCTTGAGAAGGCATGGTCAGCCCTACACATGTTTATTTTTGCTCCTTTTGAATTTGACTAGGTTATTTATTGTAATTTATTTTTGTTTTGGGTTTCATTTATTTATTGATGGTGGTTTGTGGTAGTTTTATTCTTGGAAGATTATTTGACTTTATTGCTGCTCATTTTCGGTTTAATGGATCTCTTTACCTTTTTTTTTGAAAAACTTGTTTTGTGGGAAATGTTTTTTAGAATTAATTTCTTATAATATCAAAAAAATAAGATGAAATCATGACTAAGGTTACTGAAAAAACAAATGAATGTGGATTGACTGTTTAATATATATATATATATATATATATATATATATATATATATATATATATATATATATATATATATATATATATATATATATATATATATATATATATATATATATATATATATATATATATATATATATATATATATATATATATATATATATATATATATATATATATATGTATATATATATATATATATATATATATATATATATATATATATATATATATATATATATATATATATATATATATATATATATATATATATATATTGATCTTCATTCCTGAAAGTCTTAATAATTTTGGATTTATTAAAGTTAGAAAGAGAAATATTTAAAATTTGTTGTGTTTTCAGTAAACTGCAAATTATGTTCTGGCCTGTCAACCTTACTCCTCTTAGTTTCTGCTCGTTTATAGTTTGACGTGGTTATTTATTATAATATCTGTTCTTTTCGGGTTTCATTAATTTATTTATGGTAGCTTTATGCTTGAACAAATTATCTGGCTTTGTTTATGCTCCTCTGTGGTTTAATGTCGCTCTTTACTTTTCTTTGGAAAACTTATTTTGTGGAAAAAGCTTTCAAAATTAATTTATGTTCGTTTTTAACTGACATAGTCTTTTTCATTGGTTAAGATTAAAATATTTAAAAAATTTCGTTTTTTTTTTGAAAAATCCAGGTTTTGGCTTACTATTTATATGTTGAATAAAAGTTTTCAATAATTTTTAATAATATAAGCTCTTTTAAAAATCTCGATACACAAAATATATTTGGATTTAGTTTCACACCTCAAATTTCTCTGAAAAATAAAACTTAATACCCTATTATTTTCTCAAGCATTGTAGCTATGCTATTTTGACAACCCAAATACACTTTACCCTCTTCATTTAGTTCAATAGTAAGAGCAGAAGTAGTAATAGTAATAGTCCTGAAATGTCAACTGAATAACTTCAGTCATTCTTGAGTTATTGCTCAGGCGTCTTATTGACAACCAGGATGCCCACAGTCCCTTTTGATTTAGTTTAAAAGCAACATAAACTTTCTCTGAAAGTTTCACTTTATATCATACTCCAGTCCTAAAATACTCCACCTGGTATCTTGACAACCTGGATGCACTTAAACTATTTTGAGTTATTTCAAAAGTAGCAGTAGTAGTAGTAGTAAAAGTAGTAGCAAAAGTGGTTGAATTACTGGCAGCCCTGAAAGTTTCAGCTTAATACCCTAAGGTGTTGTAGGGATATTGCTAACACACCCCTTTGATAACCCACACGTACATTGTGTGTTTTAATTCAGTTCAACACCACCCTCGCCATTCCTGTAAGTTTTACTAATGCCCTAGTATTAGCAATAGTAGTAGTAATAGTAGCAGAAGTAATGGTCGGAGCATTGGGATCAGTTTTAGTGATAACAGCAGTAATATTAATAGTAATATTGTTTAAACTGTGCCGTTTTGATCTTGTTCAGCATCCCTTTTTGTTAGTGAGGCTCAGTAATTTTGTCAGCCCACCAAAATGCTGTTTTCGATGCCAGTCACTAAACCAACTTGCAAAAGATAGTAACGAAGCGTTGAAATGTATCATATGCAGCGAAGGACATTAAAGGATATGCCATGCATCCCTGGAAATGTGAAATAAGTGCACAACCGGGGGGAAGCACCCGTCGTTTAGCTTAAAGTGTAGAGTTATCCGAGATGCGGCAAAATCTAAAGCTCAATGAGTGTTATTTCCATTTACTCAATAAATATATACAGATATGATTCCCATAAGTTACAATTCCTGTATGACAGAATCCATAAGCATGAAGTGTTATGCTTTCAGGAACATTTTTCTTACAGAAGAGAATATGAGTATGTTTGAACGTAGTCCAGACAAACAATATTTTTTCCATTCCGCTATTCGAAAGAGCTCAGCTGGTCGACCTTTGGATGGGATTGGACTCGTAATTAATCGAGAGCTAAATTCATCCCTTATTGCATCATGTGATTACTTTTTAGCAGTTAAAGCTGAAGCAGCTCCGATAACCAGCATTGTGACTGTTTACTTACCCACGAACTAGAGAAACCAGGCCTCAGAAAGGAAGTTCAACGACGCCTGCTCTCGCCTTGGCCGACTACTAGCTCGGCTGTGCAATGAAAGAGTGGTAATATGTGGTGACTTCAATTCCTCATCAGACGACGATACTTGGTTCACTACATTACTTACCTGTTTGCCAACAGGCATGCGACTTGTACCAAAAGATAATAGTTTTACCTTCATCCATAATACCTCTGGTGCAACTTCTGATATAGACCATTTTTTCCTGCAACTTCACGGCCTGCGATAGACTGAGTAAAGTTGATAGTGAATGCGTTTATAGTAGCCATCTTGGCCTTAGCCTCCGAATAAGTAGGGCTTCCCACAAACGGGCTAGAAAGTCGCAATGGCACACCCTTGATGATTGGGGTAAAGCTGATCCTGTGTTATATAGAACGGTTCCAGATTCTGTGCTTTCGAAAATTAAGATCCCGTTTCAGCTACTTGAACACGGTTGTTCTGAAAACCGAACTGGACTTAATATTTTTACTGAGGAATTAATTCATGGTACGAAAGTAGCACAAAATTACGCTGTACCTGTTTCGAGAGTTCGTCTTGGCACGCGAAAGCCCGAACGGCCAAACCCACAAGTAAAGGCAGCAAAAATCGTGTCAAACAGCGCTATCGGGAATGGAATTCGCAAGGTCGACCTAGATCTGAGACGACGATCTGTTCTGTATTGTGGAAAAACAACTAATATACAGAAAAAAGTGGGTGACAATAGCAGGGGCGCCAGTGGGGGGGGGGGATGCCCCCCCTCTGTTTTTTTTTTGGGAAAAATTTTCAACTCTCAAGCTCTTAGTTTATTCTTCCTTTTCCAAATTTGTTTGTTGCTTTCGATTTCTTCCTGAAAAACCAAAAACCAGGTCACTAAAAAACAGCAAATTGAAGACACTCAAAGATTTGCAGCAAAGTCACTCATTTGAAGAATATCTCTTTTTGCATGGTTTCGTCGTATTCGACCTGTCACATTTTACTGTCTCCCATAATTTGTGATATGCCATGCTAAAAACATAATATCATATTATGATAAGATATGCCGCAAGAGCATTCATCAACGTAGGATTGAGAAAGTGAAGACATTTCAGAGCTGGTAAGGCAGCACGAAAGCAGTGACCAGCACAAAGCATGTACCATTTCCTGAACCAAATTTAAAGACATTCAGACGGAGACGGCCGGATCTGTTGCCTTATGCCTCTCCAAAGAACGGGAAAAGGAAATATTAGAGAACAGACGGTATGTAAAGGCTCTGCTAACAACTACAGCCTTACTTCTTCGGCAAGGTCTTGCGTTTCGTGGCCGTGATGAAGGAGAGTCCAGTGCCAATCGAGAGAATTTCGTTGAGACCGTAGGTCATTTAACGGAAATCAACCCGAACCTGATGGACAAGTCTCGCAAGGCCTATGACCATTAGTTGTCACACAAGAACCAAAATGAATACATTAAGGTCATAGGAAATAAAATTAAAAGTTCTATCGCGGAAGAAGTCAGAGAAGCAAAATATTTTGCTGTTCTTGCTGAAGAAATAAAAGACCTCTCAAAAAAGGAATAACTTGCGATTTTAGTGTGCTATATACATGATATGAAAACCAAAGAAAGAGCCATAGGTTGCTACCACATGCGCAAGGTTGACGCTGAGAGTTTGGCCGACTTTATTTACAACGAAATAAAGGGTATTGGCCTTGACTGGTCAAAATGTGTCGGACAGTGCTATGACGGGGTGAGTGTAATGAGCGGACGTTTTTCAGGAGTACTGGCCCGTCTCCGGGAAAATTCACCGCAAGCGATGTACACTCACTGTCATTCCAATAGACTTAACCTTGTTATTGGCAATGCAGAAAAAACGAAGAATTTCGTCAGTATTTTCAGTTTTGCAAACAATTATGGTTTTGTTTCTAACAGCAACACTCGATTCCAGTTGTTTGTCAAGGCCCAAAAACTGTCAACGTGTCTGTGTTAACGCTTGAACGGACAGTTGTGACACGTTGATCTTACTGGTATAGATCAGTGACTAAAATTCTGGTAAGATGTGACTGCACACTCGCAGTTCTGTCAGTTGTTCAAGAATCTTCTGACAGGGAGAAAGCAGCAGAAGCTACAGATCTTAAGAATCAACTAGAGTCATTTCCCTTCATATTCAGTTTGCATGTCATTCACGAAGTTCTTGCAGTGATCAACCCTCTTTCTGAACAACTGCAGGCCCTAGATCCGATCGTTTGAGACGCCTGCGCTTTAATCACCACAACAAAAAACCAACTGAAGACAATGCGTAACGTCGAGTATTTTCGAGTCTTATACGACAAGTCTAAGGAGATGGCTAAGAGATGGCAAGTCTAAGGAGAGTGTCGGCGCTGATCTGTCGGAAACAAGCGCTCTTGCTTCAACCATACCAGCAAAATCAAAACAAGTTCACAAGATATCCAGAAGACTCAGGAGCTATTTGATGACATCAACAATTGGAAAGCACAGCACTGAATCCGAATGCACAAGAACAAAAAGGAAAATGCGAAGGGAGTTTTACGAGGTTTTGGACAGTGGTAAATGAGTTTGAAGAGCGTTTTTCTGTCCATCTGCGAGTGCTAGAAGCCACACGATGCTTTAACCCCAAATCTGAAGACTTCTTGAAACAAACTTACTTCTCGAGATTGCGACATATATCGATAAAGCTGGCATCAATGTTATAGAGCTGAAGAGTCAAGCTTTGATAACTCGTACATATGTGTCGCAGCTTGCATAGATACTAGCAAACGCTTTAGATCTTTTCAGAGGCCTGGGAGGATTGAAAGAAGCTTATTCTGAGGTTCTTGAGGTCGTGAGGGTAGTCCTCACACTCCCGCTCACAACATGCCCAAATGAACGATTTTTCTCTGTGTTGACAATTGTGAAGGATTACCATTGGGCAACAATTGACAACGAGCGACTTTCGTATTTGGTCCTTGTGTTCCCTGAAAAGGCTGCAGTGAAGGAGCTCGATTTTGAAAAGCTTGTGGACGACTTCGCAAAAATGAAGCCAAAGGAGATATCCATTGCTTAAATAACTGCACGTAACTTTCAGTTTTTAATTTGTGTGGTAAATGTTCCATCTTGTAGCGATTTTTTTGTCCCTAACTAGATTGCAAAAGGCAAAAACAACTAGTGAGTGGTATTGAACCACATTTTTTTATAGCCCATTGTTTGAAATAGTAGCCTATAGTAGTAATAGTAGTTGTAGTATTAACTACTAATACTACTACTACTAGCAACTAACCGCAGCTCCAAGCCGCCTGAGGCCAACACAGCTATGCACGCTCCTCCTCCACTCCAATCTATTCAAAGCCTCCCTTTTTACACCCACCCACGAAGGTCCTATTTCCTTTAAATCTTTCTTTATGGCGTCCTCCCACCCCAGACGGGGACGACCTGCTTTCCGTTTAGCCCTAGACGGTTGGCCGAAAAAAACAATCTTCGGCAATCTGTCATCCTTCATCCGCAAAACGTGCCCTAGCTATCTCAACCTTTCTTTCATTATAGCCCTAGAGTGTGGTATTGAACCATATTTTTGTATAGCCTATTGTTTGAAATACGGTCAGTCAGCCGGGTAGCCAGAACGAACCATAAGCAATTTCTCTGGAAAACGTCTAGCAAATCTTCATCCGCTTTTCGGAGCGTCCATGCTTCAGAGCCAGATTTGACCACTGTCATCACTGTAGCTTCTAATAATTTAATCTTGGTTTGCAGACTTATCTTCCTATTCTTCCAAACTTTATTTTAACTGTAAAAAAAACACCCTGAGCCTTGGCTATTCTACATTTAACATCTTCACTGGTCTCACCATCTTCACTAATAATACTACCTGATCAATCTTTTCATTACCCAACGTCACCTTTTCATCTTCACTTATTCCTAGCCTTAGTGATTTAGTCTTCTTAATATCAATTTACAAGCCAATTCTAGCACCCTGAACTCGCAAAACCTCTAAAACTTCATTCATTTTGCTCACACTTTCATCTAGGATGCTTAAATCATCAGCATAATCTAAGTCCAGGAGATTTTTTCCTCCCCATTTGATTCCGTGGTCTCCGATTGCCTTTCCTGTGCTCCTTAAAACAAAATCCATCAAAGTAATCCATATAAAGGGTGATAGAACTCAACCCTGCTTAACTCCTGATTTAATACAAAACCAACTGCTAACCTTATTTCCTACCTTAACCGCAGCAGTGGTATTCTCGTACATAGCACTAATCACTTTAATGTATTTGTCTGGTATACCACACAAAGATAAAACCTTTACTAAAGCTCTTCTATCAACAGAATCGAACGCTTGCTCATAATCTATAAAACTGAGGACCAAAGGTGTTTGAAAACTCAGGCACCTCTCAATTATTAGCCTAAGAGTGGTCGATACATCCTCTACCTTTTCTAAAACCGCACTGTTCTTCTCTTAAAACATTGTCTATGGCATCTCTCAGTCTAAAAAGTATCATATTACTAAGTAATTTACTACCTAGAGAGACCAGACTAATGCCTTGATAATTACCACACTCACTTTTATCACCTTTCTTATAAAGTGGCTTAATTAAGATTTTTTCTAAAATCGTTAGGTACTTCCCCTTTTTCAAAAATCATATTCATAATCTTCAGTAACTTATTTCTAACCTCAGAGTCACCATATTTAAGAAACTTATTTACCACCCTATCAGCACCTGGAGGCTTATTATTAGTAGTAACAGCAGTAGCACTAGTACTAGTAGCAGAAGTAGTATGAAAATATTGTCATTTGGTCAGTTGAACATCCCTCTCATTATGTCCTAGTAGTTTCAACTTCATACTCCAAGCCGTTCCTAAGATATTGCTGAGGTTCAAAGTTTGATTTAGTTCAACTTCCCCTTCAATATTTCCTGAAGTATTCACCTTAATATCTGCTGCCTTAGTAGTCCGTCGCAATAGAAATACTAGTTGTAGTAGCAGTAGTAGTAGTGCTTGTGGTAGGAGTAGTAGTATGAATAATAGCAGTAGTAGTAGTAGTAGGAGCGTGCACATATTGACTTTTGGTCAATTGACCATCCTTCTCATCATTCCCTAAAAGTTCTAACTTAATGCTCTAAGTCATTTCTGAGATGCACCCTTTCAATAACCGGCATGCACAGTGTGTTTTGATTTAGTTCAAACTCCCCTCAACATTCCTTGAAAGGTTCACCTGAATCCCCTTGGTCTTTTTGGACAAAAATGTCAAACATGCATATTCTTTATAAAAAAAAATAAGATATGAATGAATGAATGATTTTTATTACCCATATTTAACAATACAAAAAAAGTAAAAATGGAGTAGAGAGAAAATGAAAAGAAAACCACAACACATCAAACAAACGAGCAACTTAAATTAATACTTCAAAAACCAATGGCGAAACTAGTTACATAAAAAGACAACCATTACACAGTACTAACTATAGTTTCAAACATACTATGCGTTGGGTCTAAAGATTTCAGGAACTTTTCCCTCCTGGTCACGATCACGACGAAGGGGTCATCGAGTCCGTAACGTGATGAAATCTGGCGGTTTCTTTGCCAGGGGGAAGGCTAAGCAGATATTTTGCAAACTTATAGAACACTGTACGGATTGTTTTTTTATCATCAACAGTGAACAAAGACCAGAAAGGTGACAAAGCTAAGACATGAGGGTTGGCAAAGGAATTGAAGATCCGTGCTAGAATGCGGCGGTTGTATAGGCGTTTGCATGATACAATCATCCAATACACTGTTCGGACTTTCTGATAGAAATCATTTATTGAACTGGACCGTGTAACATTAACTAAAAAACCAAATGGGAAACCAAGGTAATTAATTGATGCTGCTGAAGTATCAGTATTAATACATAGCTCAAATAGTGAATGCGTCAACTCATTATAACAACAATTGAACAACCACCTCGCTTTTGTTGGATTTTAATTCTATGTCTCTGTTAGAATATTTGTTGGACAAAACTATGAAATGAATTTCTCTTCAATTAATTGATCTACTCAGATTTAAAATTTCGTTGTTATAGCTAACAATAGATAAATCAATTCCACGACAAATAAAGCCCGTTTTCACCGGCTTCTGAGACTCGATGTTACTGTTATTATAAAGAGGCGGTGATGATGAAGCCCCTTGGTGAATGCCTTTTCGTACTGGTATGAGGAAATCGGATATAGTCGGGCTCTGGTTTTTTAGTACCCTTACTCTAACCTTCAACTTAAAATACATGTTCCTATAAGTAGCAATTATAGATCTGTCAAGACCTCTCTTAAACCCCTATGGCTGCCGGGGAGTGTCACCCCCCCCCCCTGATGGTTATCTCAAAATTTTATCGAATTTCTTTGGGGGAAATAGATGCGTGAGGGGGCTGGCTGCCCTTCAATCAATTCTGACTCTTAAAAAGGGCTTTGGAACTTTCAGTTTCTATTCGAATGAGCCCCTTTTAAAGTTTCCACGACAACTCCATCCATATGAAGTGCCTTGGAGAAAAAAAATAATACATATTGCCTCTCTTCGCTCTTCACTTAGATTAATTAAAAAAACTTTTTTTAGATTTTCAAAGAAAAGTAAAGAACTCCATTAAACCAAAAATGAGAAAAAATAAAATCAAATATATACCAACCGTCAAACTACCACAAATCAGCATCGATAAATAAATGAAACCCAAAACGAACAGAAATTATAATAAATAAACGAGTCAAACTCAAAACAAGCAGAAATTAACATGAGTAGGGCTCAAAACCCCTATGCCATTTCAAGGCCTGGACACAATTTGCACTTTACTGAAAAAATATAAATGTTTTTACTTTTAAAACTTTAATAAATCAAATAATATTAAGATTTTTATTACTAAATATCAGTATATGTATATTAAACTGACAATGCACATTGATTTGTGTTTTTTTTTCAGTAAAGGGCAAATTGTTTGCACTTTACTTCTTTGAAGTACATTTTGGTTTAATGTTAAGGCAACATTTAGTTTTTAAACATAATATGCAAATGGGAGGGTGGGCGTGGGAGGGGGACTAGTTGCCCTCCAATCACTTTCGACTATTAAAACGGGCATTAGCCCTTTCTGTTTTAAATCGAAAGAGCCCTTTTTGAAATTCCTAAGACAACTCATTCGATACGAAGTGCCCTGGCCTAAACAAAAAAAAAAAGAAAAAATAATAATACATTGTACCCACATGGATTTTTATTATAAAAATGTAAAGTCCTCCAATCACTTTTGACTATTAAAAGGGCACTAGCCCTTTCAATTTCCAATTGAATGAGCTTTTTTTGAGTTTCTACGACAACGCTCTCTATAAAAAACTTTATATGCCCCCAGGGTATAAATTACATCCCTTGCCCTGAGGGCTTTGAGGGGGTTGTCATTCTCAAAGACCTAATTTCCAGAACTTTCAACTATGTTAAACAAAATGGCTATATCAAAATTTTGATTGGATGTGTTTGGGGAGGTGATGGGCGTGAGAGGGGCGTTAGTTGCTTTCTAATCACTTTCAACTATTAAAAAGACAATATCACTTTCAATTTCCAGTCGAATGAGCCCTTTTGAAGATTTCTACGACAACGCTTTCAATAAAAACTTTATATGCCCCAGGACATAACTTACAACCCTTGCCCTGAGGGCTGGGGGGGGGGGTTGATCCTCAAAGACCTAATTTCCAGAACTTTCAACTATGTTGAAGAAAATTTCTATCTCAAAGTTTTGATTGGATGTGTTTGGGAAAATTTTGGGCGTGAGAGGGGGTTAGTTGCCCTCCAATCACTTCCGACTATTAAAAATGGCGCCAGCCGTTTACAATTTCCAATCGAATAAGCCCTTTTTGAAGTTTCTACGACAACGCTTTCTACAAAAACCCTATATGCCCCAGGGCATGACTTACAACCCTTGTGGTGACTTACAACTGTGAGGGGGTTGTCATCCTCAAAGACATAAGTTCCGGACCTTTCAACTACGTTGAACAAAAGGGCTATCTCAAAATTTTGATTGGATGTGTTTGGGGAAATGGTGGGCGTGAGAGGGGGGTTACTTGCCCTCCAATCACTTTCGACTATTAAAAAGGGCATTAGCCGTTTCAATTTCCTATCGAATGATTCCTTTTTGAAGTTTCTACGACAACGCTTTCCAAAAAAAAGCTTATATGCCCCCAGGGCATAAATTACAACCCTTGCCCTGAAAGCTCTAGGGGGAGTGTCATCCTTAAAAACATAATTTCCAGACATTTTAACTACGTCGAGCAAAATGGCTATCTCAAAATTTTGATTGGATGTGTTTGGGGAAATGGTGGGCGTGAGAGGGGGGTTAGTTGCCCTTCAATCACTTCTGACTATTAAAAAGGGCACTAGCTCTTTCAATTTCCAACCGAATGAGCCCTTTTTGAAGTTTCTACGACAACGCTTTCTGTAAAAAGCTTATATGCCCCAGGGCATAACTTACAACCCTTCACCTGAGGGCTGTGAGGGGCTTGTCATCCTCAAAGACATACTTTCCGGACCTTTCAACTCCGTTGAACAAAATAGCTATCTCAAAATCTTGATTGGATGTGTGTTGGGGAATTGGTGGGCGTGAGAAGGGGGTTACTTGCCATCCAATCACTTTCGACTATTAAAAAGGGCATTAGCCGTTTCAATTTCCTATCGAATGATTCTTTTTTGAAGTTTCTACGACAACGCTTTCTATAAGAAAAAACCTTACATGCCCCCAGGGCATAACTTACAACCCTTGCCCTGAGGGCTGTAGGGGGAGTGTAATCCTCAAAAATATAATTTCCAGACTTTTTAACTACGTCGAACAAAATGGCTATCTCAAAATTTGATTGGATGTGTTTGGGGACATGGTGGGCGTGAGAGAGGGGTTAGTTGCCCTTCAATCACTTCTGACGATTAAAAAGGGCACTAGCCCTTTCAATTTCCTACCGAATGAGCCCTTTTTGAAGTTTCTACGACAACGCTTTCTGTAAAAAGCTTATATGCCCCAGGGCATAACTTACAACCCTTGACCTGAGGGCTGTGAGGGGCTTGTCATCCTCAAAGACATAATGTCCAGAACTTTCAACTACGTTGAACAAAATGGCTATCTCAAAATTTTGATTGGATGTGTTTGGGGAAATGGTGGGCGTGAGAGGGGGGTTAGTTGCCCTCCAATGACTTTTGACTATTAGAAAGGGCACTAGCCGTTTCAGTTTCCAATCGAATTATTCCTTTTTGAAGTTTCTACGACAACGCTTTCTATAAAAAAACCTTATATGCCCCAGGGCATAACTTAAACCCCTGCCCTGAGGGCTGTGGGGGGAGTGTCATCCTCAAAAACACAATTTCTAGACTTTCTAACTACGTCGAACAAAATGGCTATCTCGAAATTTTGATTGGATGTTTTGGGGAAATGGTGGGTGTGAGAGGGGTGTTAGTTATCCTCAAATCACTTTCGACTATTAAAAAGCGCCAAAGCTCAACTAACATCCAACCAAGTGGGCCCTTTTTGAAGCCTCTAAGGCATCACCCTCTATAAAAACTTTATATGCCACCTGGGCACAACTTACAACCCTTGCCCTAAGAGCACCATGGGGGTTATCACCCCCTAAGGCCTAATGCCTATGACTTTTAGCTTCGTTGAGCAAAGTAGTTTTCAAAAATTTTTGTTGAATGTGTTTGGGGAAAAGGTGAGCGTGAGAGGGGCGTTAGTTGCCCTCAAATTACTTTCAACGATTAAAAAAAGCCTTAGCCCTTTGAATTTTCAATCGAATGAACCCTTTTTCAAGTTTCTACGACAAAGCTTTTAATAAAAACCTTATATGCCCCCAGGGCGAAACTTACAACCCCTACCCTGAGGGCTGTGGGAGTAGTGTCATCCTCAAATATATAATTTCCGGACCTTTCAACTACTTTGAACAGAATGGCTATCTCAAAATTTCGATTGGATGTGTTTGGATAAATGGTGGGCGGGGAAGGGGTGTTAGTTGCCTTCCAATCACTTTCGACTATTAAAAAGGGCACTAGCCATTTTTTCCCATCAAACGATCCTTTTTTGAAGTTTTTGCGACAACGCGTTCTATAAAAAAACCTGATATGTCCCCAGGGCATAACTTACAACCCGTGCCCTAAGGGCTGGGGGGGGTTGTCATCCTCAAAGACCTAATTTCCAGAACTTTCACTACATTAAACAAAATGTCTATCTCAAAATTTTGATTGGACGTGTTTGGGGAAAAGGTGGGCGTGAGAGGGGGTTAGCCCTCCAATCACTTTCGACCATTAAAAAGGGCACTAGCCCTTTGAATTTCCAATCGAACGAGCCTTTTTTGAAGTTTCCACGACAACGCTTTCTATAAAAAACTTTATATGCCCCAGGGTAAAACTTAGAACCTTTGTTCTGAGGGTTGTGAGGGAGTGTCCTTCTCAAAAAAATTATCTATGTAAGAAAATCGACTACGCTGAACAAAGTGTCTACCTCAAATTTTGATTGGATGTGTTTGAGGAAATGGTGGGCGTGGAAGGGGTGTTAGTTGCCTTCCAATTTCTTTCGACCATTAAAAAGGCCACAAGCCATTCTAATTTCCAATAAAATGAGCCCTTTTCGAAGTTTCTACGATAACTCCTTCCATACGAAGTGCCCTGGTATAAGACCAAGAAAAAAAAAATAAAAAAAATAATAGATTGTACCAAGATTGTTCTTTACTTATGCAGTGCTATTGCGCTGCCTATGACTGCGCTATGCCCTGTCTATGATTGTTTGTAATGTCTATGATTTTTTGTTCTTTTTTTTTTAATGATTTGAATTTCATGCTGAAATCCTGGTGATACTATGACAATCTACCGTGCTAAAAGTGAAAGGCTTGTCTCAAGAAATCGACACTGTGTAAAGTGCATTTCAATGAAGCCAGATATCATCTGTCACAGTTTCTAATAATTTTATTGCATTACTAATTCAAGTAGCACTTTTATATCCAGGATTGAGGTCAATTTGGTCATAGGCATGAATGGACCAAGTATCATAAAATATTGCTTCTCTTCTGCCCTCGTATTTTTTCAGCTGGTAGCTTTTAGCTTATTTTCTCAGTTCGAGCCTCATATAATGATCAACACAAAACAACCTTTTCCGCTTCTCAGTCTAAGAAAGATGTAAAGTTCTCCAACTCCTGATTGCATTTCACTTCTGTGTGTTCAAACAAGTTTAAAGATCCGTTCTCATCGAATGAATTCACATTCGATTTCCATGTTTGGTGCAAATTCGTTCCATGTTTGAATGTAAATCTGAACAATTTTGCTGAAAAAAAGAAGAATTAAATCAAACCTGTTTCACTTTCTTCGACCAACAACGAATAACTGTTAACACTAAAAGTTAAAAAAAAATTCGCAGCCAGATTTTCACAAAATATTCAGGAAAAAAATATAACAAACTTCAAATCAAGTCAGGCGTTGGATGAAAGACAACATCGAAACATGGACATTAATTTACACTTACTCCAATGTCAATGTAATTAAAATGTTACTTTTTTCGTAGCTTAAAGCCTTGTGATCCGTCATTATACATTTAATAAAATTTTGAAAAAGTAAGTAGGAATTTTTTGAGGGGATCGATGTTTCGCAGGGCCCAAAATTTGAAAAATAGAGGCGTACTATATTAGAAATATTGGAATTTATTCAGAAATTATGGGCTTAATCTATGGACTTCTAGGAGTCATGGACCTAACGCCTCTTTTTCTGTGCATTACCTGTCTCGATTTAATATACTACGGAACATGCGTGAATTAAAATCAGTAGTCCTCACATCTTGTGATTTTGAAAAAGCACAATTCGAACAATGTATATTTTGCAGAAAAACCATATAAACGTATTTGGAAAATCGTAGACATGATGCGGAAAATTGTAGCTACTTTTGGATTATCCAACAAATGATGAATTTGAATCGACTTGCTTCTGTTGAACTGGTATTGTTACCACAAAGAAGTAAAAAATGGCAATTTACTGATTTTAGCGTATAAGCGATTGATCAGTCAGCTATTCAGTTGATTCCCGAGCGCGTTCTCTCACATGCGAATGAAAATTTCAACCCATCAATGGATATTGTCATGCCTACAGACAAATCATATATAACGCAGACGCCCAACTGAAATAATTGTATGGTATCAATTAATTTGGTGCCTTCGCTCGCCTATCCTCAGTTTAAGGCTTCTAGCACGTGTTAGCGTCATCACTCTTTTAGGCATTATAAGATAGCGCACATAGACATCTCTATCATGCACTTATTGTCTGGGGTGCACTTATGTATTATTATTATCATGCACTTATTGTCTGGGGTCGTGGCGATCTATTAAAGAGTGGTGAATAACGAGTTTTAACTGAACTTTTATGAAGTGATGAAGCTAAGGATCTGTTAATTTAGGCTTTATTTTTTTTTTTTTAATCAAGGAGCTTTTTGATCCTGAAGTAATTTCTTATTGGTTTCTTTGTTTTACTTTTTCTTGTATTTTGCTGCTGATTGATGACTGTTGGTCATGCAGCGGAAATATTCGCTTATTTTGTATTTGATCACTGTCTTGGGTAAAAGACACCATTACACGTAACTTCTTGTTCTTCTGTAGAGAGTGGCGCTTGTTTATAATGAGTCAGTAACTGGTGTTATTTATTTATTATTATTATTAATTTTTTTTTACATTATGAAACATCAAAATATCGTTTACTTTTGCGATGCAAGAACGTAAGATACTTAGTTAAATTTGCCTAAATCTTTGATTACGCTTTGAATTTTATCTGTCAGTTACACGTTTCAAGAAGTGTTACAAGCCTTCTATAGAGGGATTTAAGACAGTATACTATTTGAATCGCTTTTAGTAACTTGATTAAACTATATACATTTGAAAGCTTGTCATGGCTGAATGGCCTAAGCCAGTAGTTCTCAAACTGTTGTACGCGTACCCCTTGGGGGCACGCAAAAATTTTTAAGGGGGTACGTAGCCGGTCAATAAAAAAATAAAACAACCCTTTAACTCTAGAACCGGCAATTTATTTATATCTTAGCTATACTTCACTTAGCACCGGCAACTGAGAAGGGGTACCTTAAATGTATTGTGGGTAAAAAGGGATATAGTGTTTGGATAAGTTTGAGAACCACTGGCCTAACCGAACACAAAACCGAGGGTGGACATTTGGTTTTGATGTCCTCCATTAAATTCAGGACATGACTAATAAGGTTCAAATTGCATTGAATAATAAGGTCCACATAATATGGACCACAATGTAAATAAAGCACCCCATTGCAAAGGACATCTAAGGTCCACATTGCAAATAAAGGACGTATAAAGAATTTAATTTTAAGTTCGCACAACGTTTCATTTGCAAAGACCAAAGGATAATCTTCTTCTCATTTCTTCTTCAGCTTCTTTTCATTGTTTATGTCGGCAGTTATGCTGAAATGAATTTTATTACCCAATGAAATCCCTGTACCTGTCAAAACAAGGGGGGGATAAACTATTCACTAGATACGGTCATGATTCAGTCATGATTCATTCCCCGAACGAGTAACACCTTAGGCGCTCCGTGCCTGCGGTAGTTTTGGCTGAGGAGTGAAATAGCTGGTGAGATTAATGTTTTGAATTGATGAAAGAAAATTTTTTGGTGTGTGATTATTGCTTTGAACTGAAGAATTGCATGGAGTAAAAGAGGATTGGATTTGAGTCATTATAAACAGAGCCTTTGATTACCGACGTTGGAAAAGGTGTTTGCCCTGCCAAACGGCTAAAAGCACTGCACACTAGCAACAACGTGGATAAACAATCGTTGCCGGCTGAGGTAAGACTATTTGTCCATTTTTTTAATTGCTGCTTATTCATGGGGCGAAATAAAAGAAACCGTAAAGAAGTCTCATTCGAAGAGGATCAAAATGATTATTCGTCATCTTCACCTAAGGAGGGAGAAACTTTGTCAATTTCGACGCTGGCTCGGAGCTTTTCTGAAATTCTAACTATAGTGAAAGACAATGGAAAAAAGCTTGACGGTATCACGGACCAGTTCAAATCTCTGGAAACCCGGGTCAAATCACTTGAGGAAGCGCTATCTGGCCAATCGCAGCAATTTTCGACGATCCAGACCCATGTGGCGGCTAATGAGAATGAAATAATAAATGTAAAATCACAGATTAGTGTTGTTACAGCTGAGTCAGTGTTTCTCCGTGAAGAAAATAATCAGTTGAAAAATCTGTTAATGCATTGCGAGTATAGAATGAATGAGAAAAATATAGTGGTTTGGAATGTACCTTTTGATGATAAAGAGGAAGCTAAAGCGATTTTCAGAACTGTTTGTGAAGAAGGACTTGTTGTAAATGAGACCCAATATTTCGATTTTAAATAATTGAAAAAAGACCGTAGACTTTTTAAAGTTAATTTTCGGTATAAAGACCAAAAAATAAAGATTCTGAAACAGATGAAAAAAATTAATGGAAAGACTACTTGCGGTCTTAAAGATATTTATCTTAGCGATGATGCTCCAACGGCAGTGAGAGACATTAGAAAACGGCTGATTGAAAAAAGATCAAAGCTTGCTGATTGTGGTATTCAAGCATGGGTAACAAAATCGGTTCCACCTCTCCTTTGTTTTGATCGGCCAAATGGCCTGCGTGTTTCTTTCTCCGTGAATGACGTGATTCCTGAATTGTCAGTGCCGATAAGTCCTCGAGGTGGGCCTATGCAATGCTAGGCGGGTTGTCATATTTATATTTATATTAATTATTTTAGTTTAACATGATTTTGAGTTATTACTTTGTTGTGCTTTTAATTCTTTGTTTTTTTTTGTGATAGCATATTGGTATGAATTAATGTTGTCTCGTGTTTTTTTATCTTCTTTTTTTAAAAAAGATGTTGTGGAGGGAATAATGTAAACAAAAACAAAATGAGGAAAAGTATTAATGGTGTATAATGTATAGCGCGGCGCGGAGCGTACCGGGTTGTGATTGGAGTTCTTATGGATTGGTCTTGGCTTTCAGTGATACTAGGCCTGGAAACAGTAGTAGTGTTTTTTAGTTTTTATGAAGATATTTATGTTTCTAAATTAAAAGTTGTGCAGATTAGTCGTACTGAGGGAAAACGACTTGGAATGGAGATTACTTTTTTTTTTGTTTTGTTTTTTTAATTGTTATTTTTTATTATGGTTTGCTGGTCTTTTAGGGCATGGTTTGGTTTCTCTTAACGTGGAGTTAATATTTGATAATAGATAGAGATAATCGTGAAATTCAATCATCAAGGTTAAAAGAATTTGAGCGGAATTCTCTTTCATTTCAGTCAATTTTTCAAACTATTGTAGCTGGTGATGATGAAGATACTTCTAGTAATTTTGATATCCCAAAAAATCAATATATATTTATGAATGAGCTGGTAAGAAAAAATGTAAATACAAGTAGGATGTCGTTTTGGAATTGCCGGGGTTGGAGGACTGCGCAGGATGTGATTGAAACTTTTTTGTCGGATTCAGATGCAGATATATTAGGCCTATGTGAAACTTTTTTAGATGATTTTTCAATTGAAAATATACATGTAAAAGATTACCAATTTTTTCACATCGGTCGGAAAAGACAAAAACAAGGGGGTCTAGGTGTTTTGATTAAAAATTGCATACCAGCACGTATAAGGATTGATTTTTTGTCAATGAATATTGAAATGATTTTTGAATCTTGTGTAGTTGAATGCTTTTTTCCAAATAATCGGAAGCTTTTAGTTGCAGTTATTTACCGTACTCCGTCATCCAGCCAGATAGAATTTAAAAATCATTTTGAAAGTATGTTGGATAAATTAGCTAGTCTTTATACTCCTTATTTAGTTATGGGTGATTTTAATATTGATTTAATGAAACTCCTATCTGCAGATCAGAATAGAATAGATAGAAATATTTTGCAGTTTTTGGAGGGCCCACTATCTTATGGACGAAACCCCGTATGTTTTGTGCCCTCTAGAATAGCTGATACATCATTTTCACTTATTGATAATATTTTTTCACGTTATAGTGCTGTTAATACATTTATTATTCCTGATGATTCATCTGACCACTGTATAATTATGTCTGATTTTCTTATAAATTTTCCGCATAATAAAAAAAAATCAAACCAAGCGTAGAGATTTTTCACATAAAAATGTGTTAAGGTTAAAAGAAGGGCTTGGTGATGTTGATTGGAGTCCTGTAATTGATGAGAAGGATCCGAACCAATCATTAGATAAATTTTATTATATTATGAATGAAAAGCTTGATCTTTTTTGCCCATATAAAAGCCCGAGAGGAAAGAAACTTACCCCAAAAAAACCTTGGATAAATGAATCACTTTTGAGATCTATTAATGAGAAAAATCGTTTATATAAAATTAGAATAAAATATCCCACGGAAATAAATATAACGTGTTTTAAAAATCATAAGAATATGCTGGTAAGGATCCTTAGAGTAAGTGAAAGACTTTATTATGAAAATTCTTTTCGAAATTCAGATTCCCCTAGAAAGACTATCTTTTGATTAAAGATAAAATTGGAAGAAATAAAAAGTTGCTACACCCTGAAGTGTTATTTGATATTAATGGTAAAGAATTTAGAGGACCACAAGCTGTTGCTAAGAAGTTTAGTGAATATTTTGCTAGTATTGGATCATCTGTTGTTTCAGGAGAAATTGACCTTTCTTCCCCAAGGTCGCATAAAAAATATCTACCGCCCACTGAAGATACGAGCATATTTATGGCCCCGGTTACTTTTGCAGAATTTCAAAAGGTCATTAAGAATTTAAAAAATGGTAATTCATTGGGATATGATGAACTTTCAACTAATTTGTTAAAAAATATTGCAGGTGAAATATTTGAACCATTGCTTCATATTTTAAATTTATGTATTTTCTCAGGTACATTTCCTAAAAGATGGAAAATTGCACGTGTAATACCATTGCATAAAAAAGGAGATAAATCTGATACAAATAATTGTCGTCCTATTGCAATTTTATCACCATTGTCTAAAGTATTGGAAAAAATTTTAAAAGGAAGGATTACTAATTATCTAGATAAAATAATTTTTTTTACCAAATATCAGTTTGGATTTAGGGCAGGCCATTCGACGGAACAAGCAGTTGCAGCTCTTGTATTAGAAATAAATGACTGCTTAGATAGTAATTATCATGTATCTACTGTTTTTTATGATGTTAAAAAAGCATTTGACACTTTAAACCATGAAATTCTTTTTGATAAAATGGAAAATTCCGGTATAAGAGGGAAAGGACTAGATATAATAAGATCATACCTTTATGGACGTAAAATCGTGGTAGATGTTGATGGACATTTGTCTAGTTTAAATGATCTTGAAGATATTGGTGTCCCACAAGGATCGGTATTAGGTCCGCTTTTATTTTTGATTTATATTAATGATCTCCCACGATGTTTTCATGGAAATAATGGTCTTGCAATTTTATTTGCAGATGACACAGCTGTTTCTGTTAAAGCGAAGGATTCATCTACATTTATTCAAAATTTGTTTAACACTGTTAGTTCAGTTAATCGATGGTTTGTTTCTAATTTTTTATTACCGAATTTTAAGAAGACTGAATTTATGATTTTTGGTCATTCAAAACGTGCTACTAAAAAAATTTCATGTCAGGAGCTTCAAGTTGGTGAGCATAAAATACGTAGAGTTCAATCGTATCGTTATTTAGGAGTTTTTATTGATCCCCTTTTGTCATTTCAAACTCATATTGATCATTTAAGGGTGAAACTTTCGCAAAATATTGGGTCTATGTATCGTTTGCAACATGTTTTTCCATTTTCAATTTTAAAAATAATTTATCATTCTTTGATTGCTCCTTATTTAAATTATTGCACAATTATTTATTTAAATACTTTTTGGACGCATATAAAACCCCTACAGATCCTTCAAAATAAAGCAGTGAGAATACTTGGAAATTTTTTACATCGTCCATCAAAACTTAGAGATGCATCGGAAAATGAAACATTATTTCTTTTCTTGAATTTATTAGATCTGAAACACATAAGAGAACTTAATATATCAATATGGCATTTTAAAATACAAGATCCTAGTAGTTATTTTTATGAAAAATCTCTGTTGATTCTGCCCCCTCCTTCGGCTCTTAGGTGTTCTGGAACATATCGAATTCCCTTTGTTAATTGTGAAAGATCTAGATTTTCAATTAGATACCAAATACCATTTATTTCAAATAAATATAGGCTGAAAGATAGAATTCAAATTGAGTCATTTCGGCAAATATCAGTTCTAAGGAAGAAAATATTAAAATTATGTATTGACCTGTGATGGTGGAATAGAAATTTTTTTATTATTATTATTATTTTTTTTTTATATTTGTTACCCATGTTGGGATAGCCTTCCATGCCCCACTTGTCCAGCGTTTGTTTTCTTTATGTTTGTTATGTTTTTTGTTTTTTTCTTTAACCAGGTTTTTTTTCTTTCTCTCTTTTGTTATGATGAGGAAATGTTTTTTTGTTTTTTTTGTTTTTTTTTTTTTTTTCTTTTTTTTTGTTTTTTTTTTTTTTTTTTATTAATACCCAATTTTACGAGCTTTGCTCTCTGTTGGGGGTATATGTTTTTTTTTTTGTTATGTTGATTTATTCAAATAAATAAAAAATCTTCTTCTACGGTCTATTCAGGGGCAGATCCAGGATTTGCGTTAGGAGCAAGTTTAATTAACGCAATCTTGCGTTAATTAAGTAAATTGCACTACTTTAGAATACTTTAGGGGGATGCGCGCCTACCTCGCCCCCCTGGATCCGCCACTATTTTAGGTTTTAATCCCTTCTCTACGAAAGATTCTTATCCTTGAGGTTCCCTTCCACTATTAAAAACTTGACGAATTTTTTTTCTACTCTTTCTTATTTGTATGGTGAAAGAACATTTGAATATATATACAGTGAAAGTTTTGAGAAGTTGGAAACGTTTATTATTTTAATAGCATAAAACTTTTCTTTTACATTGAAATTACATTGAATCGATTATATTAAAATGTATAATTTATATATATTTATATTTTTTTTCTTTTCTTTTTTTTTGTAGTGAAAGAGCATTTGAATATTTATGCAGTGAAAGTTTTGAAAAGTTAGAAAAGTTTATTATTTTGATAGCTTAAAACTTTATTTTTACATTGAAATTACATTGAGTCGATTGAGTCAATATTAAAATGTAAAATTTATATTCTTATATAAAATGTAAATATATATTTTTCTTTTTAGGAGAACCAAAATGAAGAGTTCAATATTCGGCTTAAGTAAAGTTTTTCAGCGAAAACTCAGCAATCCATCATACAGCGTGATCAGATATAATTGCCAACGTTCAGAGCTGAATCCGAACGAAACTCAACTAGAAAGATCTAAAAAAGAAATAGATGTCTCTGAATCCGGAGAGGTATACAAAAACATTTTAAAAACAGCTCAACAGGTGTATGGTGTAAAGAAAGACCCTTACGACCAGCGTTTTGATGTTGAATGTGAACCTGCTTCTCCTCGCATCCCTGCTAGTTACAATCTCGCTGGCTATGTAAATAAGTCACCACTTCTTCAGGAGTTCGTGAGGATAGGGATTGATATGTCAAAATGGGACGAAGATCGAGAGCTCGTGGAATCTATACTGAAAAAGGACTTTGTCAATGATATTCAACCGTATATTAGGTCAGTTTCTCTTTCTTGCCTCCCCCCCCCCTATATTTTCGGGAATTGGCACATTATCGTATTTATATAAGCACATTGGTTACATTTTATAGAACAGTAACGTTTAGAGCATCGCTGTCTGTTTTTATATTCGATCTAAAATGTGATATGCATTAAATGTAATATGCCACTGTAATAAAATGTAAAATGTATAATAAATGTATAAAACGTATAATAAATTTGTAATAAAATGTATAATAAAAGTGTAATAAAATTTAATAATAAAATGTAATATGCACGACTGTATATACACAAATAGTCATTCATATTCACATTGTACAAGGGGCGGATCTAGAGCAAATTCTTGGGAGGGGGGGGGCAATTTGACAATAATCAAAACTATGGGGGGGGGGGGAGCAAGGTAACAAGGACGCCAGTATCGACCAAATTGGCAATTTATTTTAAAAAGAGCGAAAAACAGTTGTTGTTGTTTTTTTTTAATTGTATGGCACATGATTTAATGTTATCTAAGACAAACCGAAGTCTGGTGAACAGGAGTCTACTATTTAAAGAAAAAGTTTAGACTTTTGATAACTTGATTCATTTTCTAAATGTGTTGTACCAACCGAAACATTCCTTGAAACTCCCGAACATATTGGATATGACTCCCGACTCCAGAATTTATCCAGCAACTCTCCCGAGCAAATCCCGGGACATACGGAATATGAGAATTGTTTTCCTTTCAATCTTGTTAGATACTCCATAGGATTAGTTTATGTAATGTGACCAACAATTATTTTCTGGCGCTCATACACTGTCTAGTTTTTGACGGGCACTCCGTTTCAAACCGTTTAGCTTACAAATTGTGGCTGGTTTTCAGAAATAGACGATCCTAACAATTGCGCTTGGTAAAAGATCGTAGTTTGAGAAATGCCTTAAATTTTGACACCAGATTCATCACCTGACTATTTTCAGATTAGTTGTAGATGAAGGAAATGCCTTCTGGAAACGTGCTCTTATATATTTAAAATACTGTAGAAGAGTCATGTGGATGAAAATTTTGAAAATTAGCTCAAGTAACAATGAATCCCTTGTGAGAATCGCTCTAAACTTCTGAAAATCCCTCAAAATATTTGAAATCCCTCAGAAGTTTATTCACATAACACAGTGTTTCCCAAAGTGTGGGGTGCGCACCCCTAGAGGTAGGAGAAGAGTTCGGTGTGGGTACTTGTTGCACCGGAGTTTGGTTGGGGTGTGCACCTGTGCCGTATACCGACAGGCTATTCGACGGAAAACCGCGTCTTAGATTAAAATTAACAACCCGAGAACTATATTAAGACGAACGGTCATCTCAGCACAAACAATTTCATCCTTCTAATTTATCTAATTAATTATATTCATAGGATATGTTTTGTCTGTGTTTTATTATTTACATTTTTTCTTTTATTATTATTGTGTGTATGTACCGAAAAATAAAAATAAACGTATGTATTGTCGTATAAACAGCTATTATGTTGTTTTATATAAACGTTTCGTAGCTCCACTATCAAATCTGGGCTCTTAGACTAGGATTCTATCTGTGTCGGAATTATTTAAGCCGTCCTGGTTAAATGGTTGGCACGCTGGGTTAGAAATCCTTTGGCCAAAGGGCGTGGGTTCAATTCCTGGCGTGGTCGGCTATTCGGTTTGGGTTGGGGTCAGTGGCGCGACTCTCTAAGCTCAACCTCAGCCAGGGTCAACCCAGCTCTAAATTGGTAACTGGAGAAATCTAGGGAAGGTAAGCAGGAAGGGTTTGCAAAAGCACAGGATGGCTGGCTCCCGGCCCCCATTGCACCTCCTGGATGAAGGACCGTGAAACATTAGGACCTTGAGGGTCTAGTATCGTCATACTTACTTACTATTTGTGTCTGAACGTCATATATTCTTTCCAGGTTGTTGACTGATTATGGCCTTGAGCCTGAAAAGCTTGGATGGTTCTTGACAAAGAATCCACGAATATTTTTAGAATCCTTGGATGACATCCAGGTGAGGTTCAACTATCTGGAAAGTAAGCGTTTTAGTCCCAGTATGATTGCAAGAATCATTTCGCACAATCCTTTGTGGCTTTCATTCAAGTAAGTGGTAACCTAACCTATTTGTAGTTGAGAGTAATAAACTAAACATGGACTTCAGTCTAGCCAAAGATAAAAAGAGAGAATCGAGGGGTGCCTACTTTCCGCCAATTGATGTATATCTCAGAATGCCACGTGTCCTGCGCAGTTCTACCATTTTTGGTACAGTGTGTGTCACGCTTGGTACGATTTGCGCCATGCTTGGCACCGGGCTTGGAACACCTCTTCTACTCTTGGAACGCGATGCCTGGTGTACGTGATTTCCGAAAGAGGGTGCCCCTCTCGGAGAAATTACTTTCCTACAGCTCCGTGGTGAAAAGTGTGCTTTGGCTTCATTGTTTCATGTCTTTGACGTATTTTATCATTCAATGGTCTTATTAAAAAAGAAGTGCCTTATTAAAAGGCACAGTTGTCATATTGTGTAGTTGTCTATGAAAGGAAACCCTCGCCTTTAATAACCCGATTGGTTGTCTTATTTTGCTTTGTGAAATTTTGACCCAGTAAAATTAACAATATGTTTTCGAGTCACAGGATTTTTTATGCGTAGTTTCTCTTGATCTGGCTTTCACCGCCATGTTCCTCATTTCACAAAATCAATATTAGATTAAACTAGCGAACTAACTTGACAATCTACTTTAATTCTTTTTTTTCTCGAAAATATCTGTCTTGCAGGTTTCAGCTAGTAAAACTGGACTGGAATGGAACAAGCGGAAGCGATCGCCAGGTTGAGTGTATATCCTCCACAGTGGACATAAACTCCTCGTGGATACTGCTGTCTAATCCAAGCTTGAGTGCCTCTCAGGAACCCACTCATAGCAGCTGCTCCGTCATATCCCTGTCTTACAAGTTTGTTCAAATCCAAACCACAGTTTTTCAAGGTTTTTAATAGTATGGTGGTCATGCCGTGTACGATTAAATCTAAAAATGGAAAAACACCAAAAAAATCCTAGTGTAAAGCTCTGTTTGAAACATACCGACAAAAAAGGGACAGCTGATCAGTGTTTCTTATGTCATATGTTCCATCCGATAAAACTGAATAGCATACAATTTCGTTTACCCCTTCAACAATATCAGCTTGAATCATCTTTCCACAAACACCAATAGGCTCATTTTGCACAACTGGGGACAGATACATCCCATTTCCCACACTTTTTTCAATATGTTTGAAAAAAACAATTTTCTCGGACATTTCGGGGGGGGGGGGCCAAACCCCATAACCCCCAGGATACGGTATTGTACTAGTACTTCTGACTTATTATCGTTAAACCATTAATCCTTCTTTTCTAAATAATTTTTTATTATATCTTATTGCTTCTGAGGATTATCTCTACTATCCGCCACTAGAGCTATGTCATCCGCGAATAACATACATGACAGTCTAAATCAATCCAAAGGTACATAAGTGGTTCTATTAATTTTCATTAATTTTCATAGTTCATCGTTGTTTCACACCCACATGAGACGTAATCAGCCTAGAAAAATTTCCCAAAACCTTCACAACAAATTTCACCCTCCAGTATCTGTTATTATTGCTAGAAAACAAGACGGCAAACCTATTTCCACCAGACTTTCAATTTACAACCTCCTATTTACCGAGTCAAAAGCACTTTTCAGGTCTAAAAATGCTACAAATTGCCGACCATTTTTCCCTCTAGCATATTTCCTTCTCAGTACATCCAAAAATAAAAAATATGGTCAACAGTGCTGAATGTCGATCTGAATCCCGCTTGCACCGGGCTAAGTATTTCCTCCTTATCTAACCTATCTCTTAGCCTAAATTCCAGAACCTTACAAAACAATTTACTTACCACATTTCTCATAAAGATGGATCTAAAATTTTCATATAACTTCCTATTACCGTTCTTAAAAAGAGGCACTGCTACCGAAGTGTCCCATGAGCGAGGCCAACGAGCTTTCTCTACTACAATCGAGAAAAGTGCAGCCAACATGGGTATTAAAGTTGTCCTTCCTAACCTCAGGGCCTTTGTAGATATACCATCTGTTCCTGGACACGAATTACCATTCATCTTTTTCAACTGATTCCAAATTTTATGTTGAGAAACAGGTCTAATTAAATCGTAATGGTTATGTTTTAAACAATATGTAAACGTCCCTAGACCTAACTCTCTATTCTCTGAACTATTCGACTCATTCGCCTTGACATATTCTGGCTCCCTATTTTCAAAATAATCTGGCCGCGTCTCAACTGGCGGGACATCTCCTCTTATTCCTCGGCTCTGGATTGAACAATTAACTACCAACCAAAACTCTCTAGGGTTATTCACACCGTAAGATCTCTTAATTTCCTCATTAATCTTTATCTGCCTCTCTCTCTGTTTAACTCTTTTAATCCTATTATAATCTGACCTTGATTTCCTATATTCAGCTAGCCTGCGCAAATTCTTGATCCAGTGGGATTGTTGCTTTAAGTAGCCTGAAAACCCTAACTACCTCTTCCCTTTTCTGCCTACATTCCTCACCAAAAAAAAACACCATCTTTTCTGGCCGGATGTTTCCTATCCTGATATAAAGGCTTGATGCTCTCATAAATTCTATCTGTAATTACCCAAACAGCTTGATCCAATTCAGGTGGTTCTGAAAAATTCAAAATTGAATGGCAATCATTCTGAAATTCCTCACTTTCTAGTTCCATTTTAACCCATTCTTCTTTCTCCTTGGCTATCCAAACTGGTTTACGGATTCTTTCCTCACACGTAGACCTTTTATTTACCCTTTCAGACGGTCGAATACACGCTCTCAGCTTAAGAGCCACTGACAAATGGTCAGATCCAACCAACTCTAGGACCCTGAGGCCCACCGCCCGGGGTCAGAGAGATAAACTGCATAAAATATAATCAGCTAAACTCGGGCTAAACCCTCTATAACACGTAAAATTACCCATACCAAAATCTCCTCCCAATCTCCCGTTTTATAATTAGTAACCCTTCCTTTAAAAAAAAAATTATTAAATTCCTTCCCCATCTATTTATTTTCAAAGACCTATCCCTGCTTTTCCTAATAGGGAAAACATAATCACATTCATTCTCCAAACAAAAATTCTGACCTGGTTCATTTACAAGGGATTCACCAACCTGCAACTCGTCCTATTCACTAGTATATGCATTGAAGTCCCCTAGAAAAACAAAATTACGGCAAGGGTACATTCTTTTATGCATCTGTGTTTCATTTTCAATCAATATATGGTATACATGTAAATATAAATATATGGTACACCCAACTGTGAATGACGTTACCCATTGATGAATAAAATGCAATTTGACAAATTCTCCATCTTCATGTAAAAGATGATGTAACACACGTATCTTTTGCAAGATAGTACAACACGCGTATATTTTGAAAAACTGATTCTCTGGTATATGACGTCGTACTCGAGTACCTCTGCTCCCTGATTCCCCTGGGTTCGTTCTTTACTAGAAAACATTCTAGGGACAGTTGAAGACTAAATTGGACAGTTTAAAATTTGACAATGTAGAAGGTGGATGGAACAATTTTAGGAAATCAATTTCTTTTAAAATGAAAGGAATTAAAGGATTAAAGGAAATCAATCAATTAATTTCCTTTAAAATGAGCCATTGAACAACTCTACGATGTTCTACAGCAGAATGCTGTAGTAGCTGCCACTTTTCTTGATTTTCAAGCCAATATATTTCCCTTGCTGTTCAAGCCAAGGGACAGAAAGTTTCCTATATAGGGGTTGCGAACAAGACGGTTCTAATGATGTTCTTTTTGGTTTGATCTGACTCTATTTTTAGGAGTTATAGGTTATTATACTTCTTAACATTGGACGAGATTGTCTCTTACTAGGTTGCTAGCTACCGCTGCAATCTGGATCCTGTTAGTGGTATAGAATAATTTCTATAAGCATCAATGACACTTCTGATCAATCTATTTTACTTGAGTATAATTTCATAAAAGGGTAATTATATTTTTCTAGCTAGGAGCAAACCATGGCCAGAAATTCTTGTGGTCATGCTGACAAATGTCAGCATGTCAGGTCAACCTGACAGCATGTCAGGTCAACCTGACAAATGGTATGAACTAAGAATAATTAGTCTAAAGGTTATATATTTTTCATATAACCTTTAGAGAAAAGTTATAAATATAAATTTTGGTTGGTGATCGGTGATCAGAAGATAAGGTGATCGATTGAATTTTTGGTGGATAGCCTCGGACTATAGCTGAACGTTGTTTAACTTCCTTTTTATCCCACTCGAAATGTGTCTTCAGCTTCAAGCGTTTAAACCTCTGTAGTCGCAGCGACTAAAGTAGTTTTTTCTCCTCAGTCTGATACGATGTTTCTTCAGTGTGTAATAACATCACGATCAAAATGCCTTTAAATATAAAGTGCATTTAAATATAGCCAAAAAGTGTTGATCACACGAATATGAAACGTGATCTTTCCACTTTCTACTTTTGACAGTTTCTCCCTAGTTTCTAGGATACTCTTTTGAAGAAAAGTAACAAATATTACACATAAACTGTTTAAGGTATATGTATGGTTCACACATAATGGAAAATAAAATTGTTTGATAATGTTGTATGTAAGAAACTAAAGCGTATAGAAGAAATGTTAACTCTCCGTATGGTTGGTAAGCCACTTTCTGTCAATAAGTATACCCAGTATTTAGATAATGGATGATAGAATTCGTGATTTTGAGGATCACCTCCTTGATTTATGTAAAATATTTGAGAAATTATGCAAAGATAACGATGTTTATATACGATGGTTCATTCTATCCCAAAAAATAAGTATCTTCTCCCCAACTAAGTTTTTAATAAAGGCTCTAATTTTAGAATGGCATTTTTGAACTGTCATAGGTTATTAAATATTGTTGATCAAATATCCTTGTTTATGTTTCACCATAATATAGAGGTCTTCGCCTCTTGTGAAACATTTTTAAATAATTCGCCAAAGAAATTTATTAATAATCGGGATTATACTTTTTTTCATAGGAATCGGATTAATATAAAAAAGAGAGGGTTAGGTTTCTCCATTAAATCAACAATTCAGTCTAATCTGGTGAGCAAATATTATCACCTATATCTTGAAATGGCGCTTGAATTTTTGGCAGTTAAAATAGATGTAAATAGTATGAAAATTTTGTGCTGTGTTTTTTACCGGCCTCCAAGTTCTCCTGCTTCAAAATTCATGGAACTTCTTGATGATTTTGTGCATATTGCCTCGAAAAAATATCCAAAAATAGTTTTCATGGGTGACTTTAATATTGATTTATATAATTCTAATAATTCAAGTGGTAATTTCCACGGAATATCTTCTGACGGGGCTGATTTGTTATCAGTTTGCTTATCCGGTGGTCTCTTACCAGCTTATGGAGTCCCAACAAGAATAATGAAAGATTCTGCTTCCCTTTATTGATAATTTGTTTACGAATCTGGAACTAAAGTCTAGTGACGTGGTTATTGAAGATTTTTCAGACCATTTGATGCTTGTGACCAACTTTCACTTGATTACAGAGTTTAATAGGCCTACTAAAAGAAAAATGAGGATGACTAATGAAAACCCCGTAAGTAAACTTAAAGTATTGCTTTCTTCAGGTGACTTTTCTTCTTGTCTAGAGTCTTCGGACCCTGAATATGCTGCTGAATGTTTTGTGAATCAGTTTAAACGTTGTTTCAATAATGCTTTCCCTCTCCGTCAAATATCAAGAAGAAATAGTATAAAGCCAATTAAGCCTTGGATATCTCCTGGATTGCTGGTATCAGTAAAAAATAAGAATCTGTTATATAAGGCATACTTAATGCATCCATCTGAAGTTAAATTAGCTGAATTTCGCAGATGCAAAAATAATTTAACAAAAATTTTAAGATCAGCAAAAAGTCATTACTTCGCCGAAGCATTTGTTGAAGCAGAAGGGTTCCCCAAGAAGACATGGGAAATAATTAATAAGTGCTTAGGAAAACATAAGACCCATGATCTTCCTGATGAATTAATAGCTGAAAATGGAACTAACCTGGCTACAGGAAAAGTGGAAGTTATCAATGCATTAAATATACACTTTGCGAAAATTGGCGAGGAAACCCCGTCAACTGATGGAAACAACCTGGCCCGTCATATGGATAATGAAACTGGAGAGGACTTTCAATCATATCTACCCCCGTCTCTTAATTGCTCAATGTTTTTTACTCCTGTAACCCCAGATGAACTTTTACTTACAACAAACCTTTTAAAGAATGGATTTTCGGAAGGGATCTATGGGTCATCGACTAATCTGATTAAGTGCATAGCACCAAATATTGTAAACACGCTTTCCCATGTATTCAACCTCTGTTTTAAAACCGGAAGATTTCTTTCTTGTTTCAAGTCTGCAAGATTTATTTCTTTGTATAAAAGAGGAGACCCGAAGAAACCAACAAACTATCGGCCCATTTCGATCCTGTCTACATTTGGGAAGTTGCTCGAAAAGTGCCTATATAACCGTATAGTCAGCTTTCTAATGAAATCTAAATTTTTTAGTCCGATGCAATTTGAGTTACGGAAGTCTCACTCTACCGAGCATGCTATTATGGCAATGACTCAGTTTGTTCATGACGTCCTCGACAAAGGGGATATTCTTGCTACAATTTTTTTTTACATCAAAAGGGCATTTGATACGAATACCCATAAAATATTGCATGCTGAACTTGATAACTGCGGCATAAAAGGCCCAGTTCATTATTTGGTTGTTTAATAACTAAAAAAACATAAATTAGTATGTAGACGGAGGCGATACATCTTCCTGATCAGTATCTCAATCTCAGTCTGTCGGAGTCCCAAAAGGCTCTATTTTGGGTCCATTCCTATTTCTTATCTATGTTATTGACATCAGTAATACCATCAATGATATTGACCTTAACATATTATTTGCTGATGATACAGCATGCGATGTCAGCAGCCCCAACTCTAGATCTTTGAAGCTTAGGTTGGAATCAACGCTGGCGAGGCTTATCTTATGGTTTTTGAAAAAAATTCAGAATATTAACTGTACTAAGACAGAAGACATCACCGACTCTTGTACTGGGAAAACAGCACCGGAAATTGGGACGCTTGATATTCAAGGCTTGCCCATTGAAATTGAAAGAGTTGGGTACATTAAGTATCTCGGGATAATATTGGATTCAAGTTTATGATTTAAAAGCCATGCAATTTATCTTCGCATGAAACTGGCAAGAAATATTGGAATGATGGATCATCTGAAATTTGTTCTGCCATTTTTTGTCTTGAAATATATTCATCATTCTCTAGTGCATTCTTATATAAATTACTGTCCCAGTATTTTTTTGAATACTTTTGAAAATTATATTCTTCCTCTTCAGAGGCAACAAAATAAAGCTCTGCGTCTATTGCAACATTGCCTGCCTAGCCCGTTTTCTTACCCTGGTAAATCGTCAACAAAAAGTATGTATAAAATTTTGAATATTCTTCCACTGGATCTTTTTTCTTCTTTCGATTCTGTTCTTTATATGATTAAACACGTTCAAGCTCTTTTTCCTGAGTGTTTTTATTTGCATAATAATTTTTTTCACGATTATAATCAGGTTTTGCATGCATATTGGACCAGTGGCAGTTGTGATGTTCCTCAGGCTTTAATAAAATATGAAAGGTCCCGTTTTTCACCAAGGCATAGTATTATATATAATTGGAATAAATTCCATAGTTTTATAGATTTTAATAATTTATTGGCTAATAATAAAATTAGATTAATGAATCACTTAACCAGTAATTATTAAGTTTATTCATTTTTTGAGGTGGATGCTGCTCCTTTCAGTTTATTTATTTGTTTCTTTTGATGGTATGAGGAGTTTTTGTGTTGTTACAATACGAAGAGTTGAAGAACAATCTTTTTATTCAGGTATCTGGAGATAGCATTTGTTATTTATTATTAAGTGTATATAAACACACACACCAGTTATTCTCACTGTGGGTAATTAATTTGATAGTTTTGTCAAAAAAAATTTTTATTGATTAATAAAGAACTTGAACTTGAACCATTAGACTTGGTGTATCAAAGGTTAGGTGAGCTCCATCCTTAACTCGAATAGAATTTAGTATAGATATTAGATTTCGGCAGAGGACTGCTGGTATATTATTTGGTGCATCCTGTATTTGAAAATACCCGTTATATGATAACGTGAAAATAAAAATGTTAATGGGAAAGAAAGATAAAGAATAAAAGAAGAATTTTACAAAAGAACTATAGAAAAGAAAAATAAAGAAATTAAAAATAGAAAATAACAAGAAAACACTGACAAAAAACAGGTGGTATCAAACCACAAGACCAATCTCGTCAACTTCACCGTACATTTTTATATTCAACATTCTAATCTTATTTTCAGAACACAAGAAATTGACGAGCATCTTGGATACTTACAAAAGAACTTTAAGTTGACTGGGAATGAGGTACGAAAAATTGCAACTGGATGTCCACGCCTTGTGACAAAGAACTTATCGAAACTGGAAATGATCAAATTCAGCATCTGGGAAGAAATGGGATTTACCAAAGAGGAAACAAAGTCTCTCCTACTGAAAGACCCAAGAGTCTTCTTAATACGTAGGTTCGACAAAACATGCACCACAAACAGGGGGGTAGTCTTAGCTTTTTTATTGGGGGGGGGGGGCAACAGGGGTTTACAGGCGGAGAGTCAAGGGACATGGGCTATATAATAATTCTTTCTCCAAATTATTGTGGAAGGGGGGGACATCTACCCCCCTTGCCCCCCCCCCACGGTGCCATTGACCACAGATACTATATGCTAAGATGTAAATATGCCAAACTTGCATTATTTAAAAAAAAATTTTATCCATCGTTCTCTTCTTAAAGATGCATGAAAAATAACAAATCCATGACCATGCCCTGGTTTTAAATGCCCAACTTTTTACAGTTGAATCGGATATAAGGTTTAATTTTGATTAACATATAACTATATCCTTCTAATGAACTATTTTTCCCACCAATGGTCGTAGAAATTTCAGTGAACGCATGTTAAATTGCAAACTGAAAAGCTATAGTATGCTGTTTAAAGGCTGAAAGTGGTTGGAGGCTAGCTAATCATCTCCGAATGTCCGTTTGAAACAGAAATCTTATAAATATATTTTGTAGAATGTTACACCTTCGTTGAAATCAGTAATGCAAGAGTTTTAACCCTATAAAAAACCTTCCATATGCAGTTATTAAGTTGTTGGTATCAGCGGGTGCCAATTTGGGAAATAAATCGTGGGTAAAATTCAGCAAAAAATCGGCTAAAATACATACAATACCGAACAGCTAAAGAAGGTGTAATTGTTTTTGGGAGTCAACAGAGTTTTAATTTCTTGAATTATTACAGACGAAAATCGTTGTCAAATTTTATTGATAAGTTTTGCTTATTTTTCTTCATGAGTTAACTTGGTGACACTGACGAAAACGTGATGCCACCCTAAGAACTTCATTATTTTAAAATAATCAAAACAAAATCCTAAGAAAATTCATGGTATTTAGGTGTGAGCAGATCTAAGACTTGCTCAATGGGTAAACTATGGTTTTATTTTGATGCCCTTGGTACTTTAGCGGTTTCAGAGGTGGGCCATCATGAGCCCTGCCAGGAAATTTATTTGGGGGTGGCAAATGCCGCTGGGGCTTTGTTTTCGGCAATTTTAAATGGTAATATTTCTCTTTTTCTATTTATATGAAATATTTCAGTGTATTTAAACATATGTATGTAACGTATTTATTGATCTATTGTAGAGGATGTGATGTCTTCAGTTATGTAGAAGATCAAAAGTCTCACATAATTTCTATTCATATGAACTATAATACCGAAATTCTGCAGTAGAAATATTAACAAGGACTTTTTGACCAAAAATACTACTCATCGTAAATTTTCAAGTATATTCAAATTTTGTCCAAAATTTAAATTGCTCAGCTTTTAAGCAGGGCTTTAGGAGGCCGGTATCCGCATTATATTTTGGTTGTGCTTAAGTAAAAAAAAAACAGTTTTTTAAACTGAAAGCAATGAACAGATTTGAAACTTATTCGAACAGATTGTTCTTTATAGGAAAGGGGCTGTCTCCTCCTTACCGCCTTGCTCTTTACTATGAAGTTTAGTTTCTTGTCCAAATCCTTTAAGAACATTTACTAAAATACGATAGTCATTGAATTGGAAAAATAAGGTTCTTTAAAGCACTAAAAAACTTTTGTTTAATGAGCAAGGTGTTGAGGAGGGGATAGTCCCTCTTATATACAGGGTAATTTCCATTCGCTTTAAGTTTTAAATTTGCTCCTTACTTTTAGTTGAAAACTCTTTTTTATTTGTTTAATTACATTTCATGAAACGGTATAATTTTATGAACACAACACTTTTGCTAACGTAAAAGCATTGGTCAATATTTTGTCAATACATTGTCAATATATTGGTCAATATATTGGTCAGTATTGGTCAATAACGCAAAAGAATGGTCAATATTCCGATGATCACTGTTCGATTTTTATGGGTAGCAAAGCTTAGAGACAAACATTTTTCTAAAGGCGATAAAAAAAAGTATGTCAAGTAAAGTGAAAGTATATAGAAATGAAAAAAGTAAAGTAATTACAAAAAAAATGCACAAAACAATAGCCTATTTATTAAAAATAAGATGTGAACTCCCAGCATTCAGTTCTATTGAGCAATGCCGAAGTGTTGGAAGGATATTTTGAACAATATCGATATTTTTAAACTTGGCTATCAGACATCAAAATATTTAATGCCTTCTGACTTGGTGATTATAAAAAGCAAAGCCTTTTAAAAGTATTTTGTTCAAAGTAAAATATTAAAACTAAGATTAAGTAAATCAAATAAAATTTTCTAGTGCAGGGCGTCATTGAGAAAAGCTGAAAGTGTTGAACGCCACTGAGTAATATTGATATTTTCAATTTAGTTTTGAATACCAAAAACCTGAATTTTGAATACATTTTGAATTTTGAATATATTTTGAATTTTGAATACGGTATTTTGAATACAAAATACCAAAAAAGATACTTGGAAACTTTATACTTCATAACTATAAAAAATTAAAACTTTTTCAAAGTGAATAACTAGATTAATATAATCACTCCTTAAAAAAAAACGATAATAAAACACAAAAAACACGTATTCATTCAGGGAGAAAATGCAGAATTAAAAATTTCTGATTATAGTGGCTTCAGATATCAGCTCATCAGTACTCGTGCAATACAAGCAAAAGTTGACGGCGTACTTTTGTCGAGATTGCCCCCTTTTTAAATTTTGTTTTTCTATAATTATACTTATGTACTAATAACTTATGATGTTTAACTTCAAACTCGAACAAATACATATTTTGAATCGCCATAAAAAGCTGATTCTTTCATTTAATGTTATCAACATTTAGGTTCTTATGATTTTGTTATTAATAATGGTCGCTATTTACTTACCATTTATTATTATGAAGAGTTTTTTTTTCCTTTTTTTTACTCCAACCAAATCATATAAAAAAGATATTTGTGGAAAACTGGAAAGGGGTCACTCAGTAACAAGTGGGTTGTCCTTATTAAGGGTTAAAACTTATTGGCAGGCAGCCAACTATGGGGTAACACCCATTTTGTCCAAGGTTTTTCCCTATTCTGCTCTTTTTCCTTTGGTTTCCTCATAATTACTTTAAAGTTTCAAATTTACAAGGGGCCAACAATCCATTTTGTTTCTGAAAGATAGACTTTTTACTCAAATTGTACATAACATGAATTATATGTACATTATGCAAACATATCAACCCAATGAGCAAAAATAATTACAAATTTTTTTTGAGCGACAAAATTTAACCAGCAGCTTTAAAGGAAGAAGATAAAATCTATATTTGCTAAAATATATAAACTAAAATATATAAAATATATTGATAAAATATATAAACTGGGATGGGAAAACTTCATTATTGTTCAAGAGACTTTTCGTCTAGAACTGTGATTGGTGATTCCTTAGAATTTGTAATTTGGCTCACCAACAGCGATCGTAAACAATGGGTTTCCGGGTAGCTTTTATAATTTTTATATTTTCTGGGTAGCTGTAATAATTTTCCGGGTAGCTTTTCATAATCAGGAAAGCCATCATTCGACAGTCGAAACCACTGTATATACATATAGACAGTAAAATCATTTCCTATCTCAACCATTATACAAAGCCCGACCAAGATGCAAGTGCTCCGGAGAACGTAGAAACATACACCCCATTATATTTTTTCACGGGTAGACAAGTCAGATTTCTCTTGAACGCGAAACTTGGAATCACCTTTGTAACACTAAATTTAAAAGAGTCTAATTTTAAATTAATTTATTCCAATGCAAATATAAAAATTGGTTTATAAAATATATATCTATGTACATATATAATTTTATGTATGTTATAAAATTGTTATATATGTTATATACATATATAAAATAGTGTATTGTTATTATTAGATGTTTTTAGAAATTACAAGTAGATTGCAAAGTCTCGAGTTGGTTGCAAAGGTATTTTGAGAAAGTTTCAGCCAAAATCTGTCTTCCAGGCTAATATAGGCTACACTGAATTGTTGATGGACGAGAATATGGGCGGAGGTATTATACGTGCCAAGACTGTAGTAGCCAAATATTAACGAGTCGTGGTTATACTGTATATATTCTATATACAGTGGTCGAAACATAGCTTAGTTTCCAAGGCGTACGTGAGTGATGATCTCTTTTTTTATGGTCCTTGACTCTAAATTCTGTCTCTTTCCCCTCTTTACTTACATTCCAAAATTCTTCCGCTTTTATTTTTCTTTTCATTTTAGCCAGTCAAACAATGGTGGAACGATTCAACTATTTCCACAATATAATGAAAATACCACATGAGACAATACTTGAATACCCCGCCTTGTTTCGAACCCGTTTGCTGCGTCTTCGCCCAAGACACGAATTCCTGGAGGTGAACAACCGTCATCAGTATGATAAAACGCAACCTGACTTTGTGCCAATTGATCAGCTGATCAAAAGAGATGATAGCTTTTTTGCTGTAGAAATAGCTGGGAGCTCAATCGATGTATATAATGAGTTTTTAAAAACAATCTAATGCATTAAATAACTATGGTAATTTTTTGCAAGGAACATACTGTAATGAAAGGATAGGCTTGTTTCGGTCAATACGCTATCAATTTCTTACTTCTCAGGAGATAAAAAAAAGTATTTTTATATTTTTTTTAGTTTTCATCAACACATTTTTTCATATATAGGCTACCGATGTCCCTGTAGAATGGTAGCATGTGTAGGATGTGGATGGTTCCTGTAGGAAGTTTTAATCTCGCTCAATACTATCAGCAAGAAATAAAATAAAATTATTATTAATTTTTCTTATTAGTTTTATTATTAGTAATCACTACTTATTATAATAATAAATTTATTATTTATGTTTATGAGTATATATAATTATATTGATTAATCAATTGTTTATTGAATTAATTGATTAACTTAATTTATTAATCTAATCTACTACTAAACAGAAAATACTAAACAAACGTTAATTGCTGATGTTGACTTCAATAAGCCAATTTTCTGAAACGGCCGCAGTGTTTCTTAAACTAAAAAGGGCCTTATTTTATGCCAGCTTTCGAAATTTAAATTAGGGTTGTATTCATAAATGTGTAGTTAATGGAGAGCCATAGATCAACTAGAAAAGAATAGAAACCTCAATAATTTGCTCTCCAGATGATTCAGTACCACCTATTTAATACATGAACTTGTAAGAGGCCAATTTGATCAAATTGACAAAAGAATGTGTAGAAAAAACTAAACAAACGTTAATTTCTGGTTTTGATTTCAATAGGCCAATTTTCTGAAACGGCCGCAGTGTTTCTTAAACTAAAAAGGGCCTTATTTTATACCAACTTTCGAAATTTAAACTAGAGTTTGTATTCATAAATGTATAGTTAATGGAGAGCCATAGATCAACTAGAAAAGAATAGAAACCTCAATAATTTGCTCTCCAGATGATTCAGTACCACCTATTTAATACATGAACTTGTAAGAGGCCAATTTGATCAAATTGACAAAAGAATGTGTAGAAAAAACTAAACAAACGTTAATTGCTGGTTTTGATTTCAATAGGCCAATTTTCTTAAACGGCCGCAGTGTTTCTTAAACTAAAAAGGGCCTTATTTTATCCCAACTTTCGAAATTTAAACTAGAGTCTGTATTCATAAATGTGTAGTTAATGGAGAGCCATAGAAGAACTAGAGAAGAATAGAAACCTCAATTATTTGCTCTCCAGATGATTCAGTGCCACCTATTTAATACATGAACTTGTAAGAGGCCAATTTGATCAAATTGACAAAAGAACGTGTAGAAAACACTAAACAAACGTTAATTGCTGGTTTTGATTTCAATAGGCCAATTTTCTGAAACGGCCGCAGTGTTTCTTAAACTAAAAAGGGCCTTATTTTATCCCAACTTTCGAAATTTAAACTAGAGTCTGTATTCATAAATGTGTAGTTAATGGAGAGCCATAGAAGAACTAGAGAAGAATAGAAACCTCAATAATTTGCTCTCCAGATGATTCAGTGCCACCTATTTAATACATGAACTTGTAAGAGGCCAATTTTATCAAATTGACAAAAGAACGTGTAGAAAACACTAAACAAACGTTAATTGCTGGTTTTGATTTCAATAGGCCAATTTTCTGAAACGGCCGCAGTGTTTCTTAAACTAAAAAGGGCCTTATTTTATCCCAACTTTCGAAATTTAAACTAGAGTCTGTATTCATAAATGAGTAGTTAATGGAGAGCCATAAAAGAACTAGAGAAGAATAGAAACCTCAATAATTTGCTCTCCAGATGATTCAGTGCCACCTATTTAATACATGAACTTGTAAGAGGCCAATTTGGTCAAATTGTCAAAAGAACGTGTAGAAAACACTAAACAAACGTTAATTGCTGATGTTGACTTCAACAAGCCAATTTTCTGAAACGGCTGCTGTGTTTCTTAAGCTAAAAAGGGCCCTATTTTATGCCAGCTTTCGAAATTTAAATTAGGGTTGTATTCATAAATGTGTAGTTAATGGAGAGCCATAAAAAAACTAGAGAAGAATAGAAACCTCAATAATTTGCTCTCCAGATGATTCAGTGCCACCTATTTAATACATGAACTTGTAAGAGGCCAATTTGATCAAATTGACAAAAGAACGTGTTGAAAACACTAAACAAACGTTAATTGCTGATGTTGACTTCAACAAGCCAATTTTCTGAAACGGCCGCTGTGTTTCTTAAACTAAAAAGGGCCTTATTTTATCCCAACTTTCGAAATTTAAACTAGAGTTTGTATTCATAAATGTGTAGTTAATGGAGAGCCATAGAAGAACTAGAGAAGAATAGAAACCTCAATAATTTGCTCTCCAGATGATTCAGTGCCACCTATTTAATACATGAACTTGTAAGAGGCCAATTTGATCAAATTGTCAAAAGAACGTGTGGAAAACACTAAACAAACGTTAATTGCTGATGTTGACTTCAACAAGCCAATTTTCTGAAACGGCCGCTGTGTTTCTTAAACTAAAAAGGGCCCTATTTTATGCCAGCTTTCGAAATTTAAATTAGGGTTGTATTCATAAATTTGTAGTTAATGGAGAGCCATAGATCAACTAGAGAAGAATAGAAACCTCAATAATTTGCTCTCCAGATGATTCAGTGCCACCTATTTAATACATGAACTTGTAAGAGGCCAATTTGATCAAATTGACAAAAGAACGTGTAGAAAAACTAAACAAACGTTAATTGCTGATGTTGACTTAACAAGCCAATTTTCTGAAACGGTCGCAGTGTTTCTTAAACTAAAAAGGGCCTTATTTTATCCCAACTTTCGAAATTTAAACTAGAGTTTGTATTCATAAGTGTGTAGTTAATGGAGAGCTATCGAAGAACTAGAGAAGAATAGAAACCTCAATAATTTGCTCTCCAGATGATTCAGTGCCACCTATTTAATACATGAACTTGTAAGAGGCCAATTTGATCAAATTGGCAAAAGAACGTGTAGAAAACACTAAACAAACGTTAATTGCTGATGTTGACTTCAACAAGCCAATTTTCTGAAACGGCCGCAGTGTTTCTTAAACTAAAAAGGGCCTTATTTTATCCCAACTTTCGAAATTAAAACTAGAGTTTGTATTCATAAATGTGTAGTTAATGGAGAGCCATCGAAGAACTAGAGAAGAATAGAAACCTCAACAATTTGCTCTCCAGATGATGCAGTGCCACCTATTTAATACATGAACTTGTAAGAGGCCAATTTGATCAAATTGACAAAAAGAACGAGTAGAAAACACTAAACAAACGTTAATTGCTGATGTTGACTTCAACAAGCCAATTTTCTGAAACGGCCGCTGTGTTTCTTAAATTAAAAAGGGCCCTATTTTATGCCAGCTTTCGAAATTTAAACTAGAGTTTGTATTCATACATGTGTAGTTAATGGAGAGCCATCGAAGAACTAGAGAAGAATAGAAACCTCAATAATTTGCTCTCCAGATGATTCAGTGCCATCTATTTAATACATGAACTTGTAAGAGGCCAATTTGATCAAATTGTCAAAAGAACGTGTAGAAAACACTAAACAAACTTTAATTGCTGATGTTGACTTCAACAAGCCAATTTTCTGAAACGGCCGCTGTGTTTCTTAAACTAAAAAGGGCCCTATTTTATGCCAGCTTTCGAAATTTAAATTAGGGTTGTATTCATAAATGTGTAGTTAATGGAGAGCCATAGATCAACTAGAGAAGAATAGAAACCTCAATAATTTGCTCTCCAGATGAATTAGTGCCACCTATTTAATACATGAACTTGTAAGAGGCCAATTGGATCAAATTGACAAAAGGACGTTTAGAAAACACTAAACAAACGTTAATTGCTGATGTTGACTTCAACAAGCCAATATTCTGAAACGGCCGCGGTGTTTCTTAAACTAAAAAGGGCCTTATTTTATCCCCACTTTCGAAATTTAAACTAGAGTTTTTATTCATAAATGTGTAGTTAATGGAGAGCCATCGAAGAACTAGAGAAGAATAGAAACCTCAATAATTTGCTCTCCAGATGATTCAGTGCCACCTATTCAATACATGAACTTGTAAGAGGCCAATTTGATCAAATTGACAAAAGAACGTGTAGAAAACACTAAACAAACGTTAATTGCTGATGTTGACTTCAACAAGCCAATTTTCTGAAACGGCCGCAGTGTTTCTTAAACTAAAAAGGGCCTTATTTTATCCCAACTTTCCAAATTTAAACTAGAGTTTGTATTCATAAATGTGGGTAAAACTGCCACCTAATTGCTGATGTTGACTTCAACAAGCCAATTTTCTGAAACGGCCGCTGTGTTTCTTAAATTAAAAAGGGCCCTATTTTATGCCAGCTTTCGAAATTTAAATTAGGGTTGTATTCATAAATGTGTAGTTAATGGAGAGCCATAGATCAACTAGAGAAGAATAGAAACCTCAATAATTTGCTCTCCAGATGATTCAGTGCCACCTATTTAATACATGAACTTGTAAGAGGCCAATTTGATCAAATTGACAAAAGAACGTGTAGAAAACACTAAAGAAACGTTAATTGCTGGTTTTGATTTCAATAGGCCAATTTTTGAAACGGCCGCAGTGTTTCTTAAACTAAAAAGGGCCTTATTTTATTCCAACTTTCGAAATTTAAACTAGAGTTTGTATTCATAAATGTGTAGTTAATGGAGAGCCATCGAAGAACTAGAGAAGAATAGAAACCTCAATAATTTGCTCTCCAGATGATTCACTGCCACCTATTTAATACAAGAACTTGTAAGAGGCCAATTTGATCAAATTGACAAAAGAACGTGTAGAAAACACTAAACAGACGTTAATTGCTGATGTTGACTTCAACAAGCCAATTTTCTGAAACGGCCGCTGTGTTTCTTAAACTAAAAAGGGCCCTATTTTATGCCAGCTTTCGAAATTTAAATTAGGGTTGTATTCATAAATGTGTAGTTGATGGAGAGCCATAGATCAACTAGAGAAGAATAGAAACCTCAATAATTTGCTCTCCAGATGATTCAGTGCCACCTATTTAATACATGAACTTGTAAGAGGCCAATTTGATCAAATTGACAAAAGAATGTGTAGAAAACACTAAACAAACGTTAATTGCTGATGTTGACTTCAATAAGCCAATTTTCTGAAACGGCCGCAGTGTTTCTTAAACTAAAAAGGGCCTTATTTTATGCCAGCTTTCGAAATTTAAATTAGGGTTGTATTCATAAATGTGTAGTTAATGGAGAGCCATAGAAGAACTAGAAAAGAATAGAAACCTCAATAATTTGCTCTCCAGATGATTCAGTGCCACCTATTTAATACATGAACTTATAAGAGGCTAATTTGATCAAATTGACAAAAGAACGTGTAGAAAATACTAAACAAACGTTAATTGCTGATGTTGACTTCAATAAGCCAACTTTCTGAAACGGCCGCAGTGTTTCTTAAACTAAAAAGAGTCTCACTTTATGCCAGCTTCCGAATTAGAATTTCTTTCTAAGTTAACCCATGTTTTGAGCGTTTTTAGGCTGACTTTTAAGTTTGATAGACCTTGATAAGTCCAACCATTTTTAGCAGAAGATTTGTATAGTTACTTACTGGGTCACTTATCGCTTATTCAATAAGGGATAAGCATTAACAAACAAAGAAGCAATTCCTCTTCCACGGGCATTATAAGCAAGAAATCCACTTATTGAAGCGTCTACTCTAAGCCCTAAAAAGTCGTAACCCGAGATCAATGAATCCGGGTTAGCCTGCAGTGCAGATAGGCTACAACTAATGAACAGGACGTTATCAGAGTAGCAAATTAAAGTAAGGTCGTTAAGTTCAATGTAGATTCCACCATTGATTGTCCTAGTCACAATTGTAGTCAATGCGTTAAACATCACTGGACTCAAGATTGACCCGTGTCTTAATTCTCAAGTCAGGTGTATAGGCCTGCTTAGAAGACCGTTTTCTAGCTTAGTTCGTATATAACACTACCTATACCAGTAAGACTGCAGGGTAACCACATGGGGCATAACACTAAAATCAAGCAGGGTCATAAAAACTTTTGACTGAACAACTGAACCAAAAGCTAACAATACATTCACACTACATAAATATACAGGTTTCCTTCAGTTAGGTGTCCTGCAGATCTATGAAAACTACGCTGTGAGCAAATGCTCAATTTAAATGTTTACGGAATCCTAACTGTCTATTCTATAGTCTAAAACACATTTACTTATTAATTCAGGCACAATCAGCCTTTCTATAATCTTTTTTCTAACACCAGAAACTGCAATAGGGTAATAACTGCTACACGATTTAGCATTTTTTTTTCAGGATATTCGTAGTAAACCCTGAACCAAATAAGGTAGGCACTTGACCTGTATCTATAACCATCTGATATAAAATGTGAGATGTTCAATCAATAGAGAACTAGCATTTTGGAAATTATGCGCCGTTATGTCATCGCTATATGCTACGTTTGCGCAACAGTGGGTCTAGTCTAACTTTTAACCTAGCATCACTTTAGCTTTCTGCATTTAAATCTTTGGAACCCTACTCATCAGAGTAGTGAAGGAACCACTGATCTTCAAGAATGCCAAAACCCGGACTGCTACAACTGCTCCGTGCGTTTCTGTATTTTTTTCCACGTAGGGTTTAAATTCCCGAAGGCTCATTGACACATTGACACACTCAGTATATTTGACACACTCAGTGACGTCATTGACACTCTCAGTACATTTTTTCTTAGTCTTTCTAAAAGCCTGAACTACAAGGTACGTTATTCTTTCTTTCTTTTGGTTTAATGAATTATCAACAACAATTCAAAAAGCATTGTGTTACACTTTACATGAAAGCGGAAAAAAGTAAAAAATGTATTTAGGGTTTTTCGGCTGTTATTATCGACTAAACGATTATACATGGAAGGTTTGTTCTGGGTATTCCCGGAATGGTAAATAAATTTTATATCAAACGATTTATTTTCGAATATGACTACTACTACTAACAATAACTCACCGCAGCACCAAACTGCATGAGGCCAACAGAGCTACGTGAATTCCACCTCCATCCTAATCTATTCAAAGCCTCCCTCTTTATACCCTCCCATGAAGTTCCCATTTCCCTTAAAACTTTCTTTTTGACATCCTCCCACCCCAACCGCGTACGACCTATTTTTTGTTTAGTCCTATACGGTTAGCAGAAAAGGAGAATCTATCATCCTTCATCCAATCAAAACAAATGTTGGTAAAGAGTGGGACCACAAAACGTGCCCTGGCCATTTCAACCTTTCTCTCCTTATAGCCCTAAAAAGCGGGATTGAACCACACTTTCCGTACAGCCTACTTTGCACAAACATATTAAATTGGAAAAGCATATTTATAAGACATACTGGGTATAAGTATTTCGAATTAAAATAATCAACTTGGTGAAAATGAATAAGTGTTGAGCGATGGTCTATCATCCATGGCTATCCAGAATATGGCCTTTATTTTTTTTTTTTTAACCTCTGCGGAAAGTTTTTTGATTAATTATCCATCAAAATCTAATAGCCCGATGAAATTTACCTGGTTTTCTAAAAAGGGGAGAAGCATCCTCAAAAACCCAAGTGATGTTCACGAAAATCGCACCATCGAATTCACGATATTTGAGAATCCTATTGTATAGGTTTCGAACTCCTACCTACATGAACGTGGAATTTGTTTTTTCTTTTGCCAAAAAGAAGATCACGCATGCGTGTTTGTTTTTTTTACCTTTTTTTCCCACGGGGAATCGTAAATGAGCCAATAGTCCTAAAATACTGGGAGAGAGCTCATTCGAACGGAAATCAAAAGTTATTGTGCTCTTTTTAGGTGACCAAAGAAGCTATTGTTAATAAATGTACTTGGTAAGTATGGCTAACCAAAGAACCAAACTGAAATTTCTTTCAAAAGTTAAGTTTTATCGAGAAATAGCAACGAGAAACTTAGAGATCGTTTTGAAAGGACGTTGTCGCTATTTTCCTTTAGAAAAAGAAAATAATTTTTATTGAAACAAAAGGTTTAAGAGATTGATGCTACAGCATTTGTTTGGTAGCAAAAATTCGAAAGCAAAGTGTTACTCCAACAACAAATTTGTCGGCGGACCTGTCCCTTTCTTTTTAATATAAGACAAGTGAATAATAATTAACCTTTAATCCCATATGATAATGCTACTACATCTCGTTTAATTAAGAAAATTAATTCAAGAATTTTTTCCATAAAAAAAGTTTTTCAAAGAGAAGTAAAGAGCTACATTAAACCAAGATGAGCAGCTATAAATTTCAATATTTTTTCAACCTGATGCATTGTAAATAAATAAATACGCATTAAAATTTGCAATAAAAGCATTCCCCAGCCAGGTTTGGAAGGAGGGATATCTTCTAAAAGTATTATATTCAGTAATGAGGAGACCAATGAAAGTGAGGGAGGCGTGGTCTTTTCTCATGGTCTAATAAATGAAAGAAAACAAGGCGAAACCTGTCGTTCACAATTTGTGCACAATTTTCCTATGATGTAGGATCTTTAGGACACTTAATAGGCTATACCAATTAAGATAGGGCGTGTAACAGATTTGGGGTGCTACTGACAGATTTCTTAAAATGGATGCTGGTCAATAACAAAAATATTTTGACTATCTGGAGCAACAACATTCTGGCCTTGTAGCTTAGTTTTTCCTTATAAGGGCATAACTTTGCATTATTAAAAACTAATTTAGTTGATAATGTGAACAATAGATTCCCATAAATTGACGATGATTAGAATATCTTTTGGGGGGCTTACATTTCTGTATATAGTATCTATTTGAAATATAAATATCTCCTTAAGTAAAGAAATATACATATCTCCTTAAGCAATAAGAAAACATCCTTAAGTAATGCTTTAATTTGATAAATTGATGTAGCAAATTTATCAAAATTGAAAGACAGTGATTAGTTCCCGGAGTTTTACCCACAGTTAGAAACAAATTAATCAGTAAAATTCGACAGAACGTGAGACTTATTATTTAATTTTTTACATTCAGTAATCTTTGGGGATTAATTATAGTTTTTCAATGAACAATTTTCAAAAGGTTTCTCCTCAGTCGTGATGCTTTTTTTTTGGGGGGGGGGAAGGAAAGACAAGTTCTTGGTTTTATGTGATTTTATTAGTTAATTATGTGTTAATTAATTATTTAATTACGATTGGTTAATTATGAGATTTAATTAGTTAATCGAGCCATTGTGCGTAGGTTATTTGGCCTTCTAGTAGTGGCTATGTTTATTTAATTGTTTATTATTTTTCCAATTTTCCAATATTTTGGACTACTTCTAATTTTGATCCAAACCCCCCCCCCCCATAAACGAAAACTGCACACAGACCTACTCTGTATATTAAAGCAAACTTAATCTGAATGTGTGTTTTTTTTTCTTTTTATTATAAAAATTTCAGAAAGGTATAACAATTTTGCAACTCATCCTCGAATTCACCAATAATGTTTTTTGATAAATTTTGAAATTCTTTCCTCTCAAATTGTATAACTAAAGAGCAGCATAGGAACATTCAATGTTCTGCCAATTTCTTCCAGATCAGGAGTATTCACAGCAGGAACTATCTTCTTTGACCAGCAGGCTCATGCCGCTTATTTTTTATAAGAACTGAATCAACAGGATTCTCTACGGCAGTTGGGGTACAAGTCACTGCTTCTTCCTGTAATAATTCTCTGTAATAGTTCTGCAATAATTCTCTGTCAGGTGGCTCCTCCCTGTAATAATATTAGTCATTAGTATTTAACTCACTACACAATATGTATAAATAGCAGAGTAGCTCAAGAAAACGGGCAAAGAAAAAGAAAAGAAAAATACATGCACATAAATATAAAATGAAGACATACATACACATATATGTCAGTAAACTCATACAGAAATTGTTATTAACGCACAGACACACATACGGAGAAACTTTCCTTAGACAAGTTAAAACAAACGCAAGAGTGGATGAAAAAGACCTAATCGTTCACAAGCATCTTGACGATCCAACTTATCGTATGATGTGGAAATGGCCATAACCAGAATACATGGTCATGGCCATAGACAGAGAGGGAGAGCTATTTAGTTTTTTTTTTGGGGGGGGGGGTTACAAAATGACTATAAAAAACACATTATAAATTTGTTTATATGTATTTTTGTTAAGTTTTTAGAAATCAGACAGAAACTTCAGGGAGGGAAGGGGGTTCAGACCTCCCAACCCAACCCCCTTAAATACAGCTTTGATAGTCAATATATCATATGCACTCCAGGCAGATATAAAAGGTATTTACAGTAACGGAAATTCAATGCTCTAATATCCCACATTTTATAAGTATTAAAAAATAGGTGCAAACCTGATAGACAAAGAATGGAATGGTCGCATTATGTTGAATGAAGTCTAGCCTCTTAGGAGAATATCGGCTACGAGTTAGGGTAATTTTAACATAACCTACTTCAAGGGGATTCTTGGTGTTTATTTTTAAACTTATGTTTGTTTTGTTTTTCAGACCAGAAAAAGTAAGTGCGCCAATGTTCAAAAAAAATAAAAATATATCGATCCGTTTTTGACACCAAAGTTACTTATCAACAATGTACTAACAGGCGAAACCTTCACAATGAACTAAACAATTTAGGTGAATGTACTGAACATCAAATTGTCAGCAGAGAAAGAAAGCATATTATACCACAAAATCATCCACTCATCCATGGTTCAATCCGGCATAAAGAGCGAAGAACCAAAAAGTGAGAGGAAAAAGACATTATGAAACTAGGATAATTTTTGAATCTTTGATTTTTCAGAGACAAAATTTTATTCGGGAAATCCCCCAAAAATTGAGGAACATGGAACTACACTGACAGCACATCCAAGCTATGAATGTCTGTAAGTAAATTGTATCCCATGATATACAATTTACTTGTTAAGCTTGAAAAATCTTGAAACCATGGTAAAATGCAGCTATCTCCAAGTAAACTTGAATGACTGACTTTTCCGAAGAAAATTTAAAAAAATGAATGGTTGAATGCGCTAGCAGTTATGGCTAATAAGTCTTGTATAAAATATTGTTTTCTTAAAGAAGAATTTAAGCCCACCTGGGGGCGCCTTTTCCTCTCTTGAAAAAAAGAGTCCAGTTTTTTATATTTAATATAACAGTATAATTTTAAAAGTTACAGTTAGTGCTATTAATATGTTACAGGTTGTATATTTAATTCTATTCTCCTTAGTGCGTCTTTATCTAGCGACTGGGCGAACTCCAAATTTACAAAATATTTTAATAAAGACGGAAAAAACTAATTTTTCAACAAGAATTTTTTGAAAAAAAAACTCTAGGCAGCTTTTACTTTTTTTGTTATTTCAATCAATATACAAAAAATAAACAAACAATTGCACGGAAGGCGATGAAAAAAAGGAAAAAAGAAAAAAGTGGGGACATATTAGGCATATAAGAAACAATTTAAGGAATGTTATGTTGATCCAAGCCTCCTTAGTTAAATTGGCTAATGCGTTTGGTTGTAAAGGGATGACAGTCTTGTTCATATCACTAAGTTATTCAAGTCCACCTGGGGATACTTTTCCTAAAGTTAGTTTTAAGAAAAGTACTAGATTTTCAGAACTCTACAAATTTAGGGCAATACTACGCGTCAGTTTATTTGACCCAATTTTAGAAATATATTTTGCATAAGATTTGCAGCAATAATTCATGTTCGTTTTAAATTTTATCTTCATTAAAAAAAACTAGCTTCCGTCTAAAAACCTTATTTTTAAATTAGTTTAAAAAATAAAACTTATAGCCTACAGCAATTGGTCTCTTTTTTTAGAGACGAAATATAATTTCTTAAATGATAATATTTATGCCTACTTAGACTGTTGATTGCATTTTTGATCTACATATTAGTATATGTCGAAAACAGATTTCTTTTTTGTATATTCACTGAAAAAAAAAAAAAATCCTCAAAGTGTTTCAAAAGCCTTCTTGGGGATTTTTATTTTTGTATATTAATAAAATACTGGGTATTCCAGTATTTTGAGAATACTGCTTCTATATTTTCAAGGATCTCACCTTCTTCCTATTCTTCTGGTTAAAGTTTTTTTAATGACTGTAGAGAGTGACATTAAAACTGATAACGAAAAGTTTTAATTTAAACTTATAAATTTAAACTAATTAAACTGTAAAATATAACTTATAGTGTGATAACTAATACCCGAACTTATATAGCATAAATAGTACCAACTTTTAATTCATAAGCTTATGATTTGAACGTTAAAACCAAAAACGAACAACAGTTTCTCACTTTTTTTCTACTAACAAAACAAAACAACAAAAAAATGACTCCAGAGAGGCGCGAAAGACTAATTGTTTTAGAACTGAACGCGCTAGCCAATTTCACCAAAGGTCCTTCCGCTGAAAGTTTTATTCTTAAAATTTAATTTGTACGCTCAGTTAAACTGCGGTTTTATTTATTAATGTATTCATCTGATCCAGCGGTAATTTTTCTCGAGAGTTAGGGAGAGGATGGAGGTGTTTTTTCTAAACTGGGAAACGAAGATAAATTATATAGGCCTGTAAAGCACGACGGAAATATATGACTAAGCACATGGTAAAAAAACCATTGATAAAAAGATAGGGCTACAAAACCCCTTTGTCTAAGTCCTAGACAAGGAAATTACTAAAAATAAACCTGATAGAAGCTTATATTACCTATAAGAAAGATAGAAGCCATCTTCGTATTTGCTCAAATGCCAGCCTCCAAATTCTTGAATCCTCCAAGGTTGCGCCTTCGCCATCCACAAATAGCACACATCAATAAGATCAAAAGGAAAATTGACTGCAAATTGAAAATCTTCTGGAAAGACAGGCACTACTTCTTTTGGCTGGGCTACCCTTCTTCTTCTTTCGAGGGCTGCCAGATGTCGCTGTAGAGCTCTTTCAGACGTAACAGCCCATTCGCCACTTCAAGGGTTGTACCTCTTCTCTTTTTGCCAATAAACTTCATTTCTGTTTCTACCTGTCTTGTATACCTTGTCTCGGGAATGAATTGAAGTTTTTCCTTTACATCTTTGCCTTTGAGGTGATGTTTTTCTTCCTTGGGACATATATTCTTCCCTTTCCAATATTTGCTGGTATTCCCCCTTTTTTGCTCATCAGCCACTCTATTCTTGTCAGTGTATATGCTTCTTTGACTCATTTTTGAATAGCCTCTTGCTCCATTTCGGAATATAAACTCTTTTTTCTTCAACACAGGCTGGAAACCTTTCATTTCTCGCTTGTCAACTGCTTTCAACTTTTCTGCAATTAACTTGGAGTGCTTTTGCGAACTTGATCCTTCAGTTTTCATAATACCTTTGTATAAAAATTACGATTGATGTTTTTCAGTCTAACTCTGAAATGTATATGATAAATTGAAGCGTCTCACTCGTTTTATGCATTACATGACGTCATCAACTCGTTGAGATTTTGTTTATGCCTTCTATGACGTCATCTTTTCACTTCTTTGTTGAGGATGCATGACGTCATGTTTTCTTGTCGGTATATGGATCCAGGCTCCGCTTACTTTTGAAATTGTATTTTCATGCCAATATCGAGGTTTCGTATTACAATTGAAAGTACCAAAAAACGGTACCAAAAACGGTGTCTTTTATTGCCTTATCCTTATAAAAATTAAATAGAACCTAATATGAGTGAACTACTAGGACTTTGATTTCCTTAGAAATTTATATATGAACATCATCAAATTTCTGATCGACTTTCTTATTTTATTAGTAAATTAGGACCTTAGTCTGTAAATATATATATATATATATATATATATATATATATATATATATATATATATATATATATATATATATATATATATATATATATATATATATATATATATATATATATATATATATATATATATATATATATATATATATAATATATATATATATATATATATATATATATATATATATATATATATATATATATATATATATATATATATATATATATATATATATATATATATATTCTTAATCGACCTTCGAATATATATATATATGTATACATTCGAAGGTCGATTAAGAATTTGATGGTGCATATTTATAGATTACTAGGGAAATCAAAGTCCTAAAAATCAAAGACTTAAAGATAAGACTAATTTCGGACTCCTCTTGACTACGTAATCATTCATGTCTTCTCTTTATATTCTTTTGATATAGCTGGATTTTAAATAATTCCCAAAGGTCTTGACTATATCCTCTTGTCAGGTTAAACATCGCATAACCAAGTGCATGACTGCAGTATAATGTTCATCAATTGAGAAATCACCCAAAAGAAGATTCATTGAAATATTTTTGCTTTAAGTTTGAATAAAACTTTTGATATTAGTTGATTTATGAACCAACTACCAAATCGGTTCGAATCTAAGCCATCTTTAATATTTCAATGCATAAAATGGCTACGCCAATGCCAGACTTTTGAATGAAAGTTCAGTTTGGCTAGCCATATTTACCTCATACACTGATGTAGGGAGGGAGTCCTTCTCTTCTCCCCACTCATAGAAAGCTAAGGAATATAAGAGGTTTGCTTCAAATATAAATTAATCTGTTTTGTATTACGTAACATTTATCAAATGGTTTGTTGCAACGAACTTTAAATACGGAGGAACAAGACCCACTTGTGACCGAAACTAAAAAAAGGGAATTTGATAGCTATTAATATTTAAATAGAATTGAATTTTTAATGCTGATTCCAAAAATATAAGAAATTCATTAAGTTTAATGTTAGCCATTAGAAAAGATTAGCCTGAAAAAATTCGCCTGATTTTCGAAAAAGGGGCTAAGCACCTCTAAAAAGTCAAGTGATCCTAATGAAAATCATTCATATTCAAAACATACAGATTCAACACACATACAGATTCAGCATACATACAGATTCAGAAAAACATACAGATTCAGCATACAAGAGGAGCCTATTGAACAGTTTTCAGCTCCGCTCAACACAGAGTCCATCCCTTCTCCCCACTCATAGAAAGTTATGGAACATAAGGGATTCGCTTCATATATAAACTGAGTCTATTGTGGATTACGTGCCATTTATCAAAGATTTTGATGTAACAAACTGTAAATTAGGAGTGACACAACTCACTACTAACCGAGATTGAAAGAAAGGAATTTAATAGCAATTAGTATTTAAAAAGAACTGAATTTTTATACTGATCCCAAAAACGTATGAAATTCATTAAAATTAATGTTACCCATCAGTCACGAGCAAGAGAAAATTTGCCTGATTTTCGAAAAGGGGGTAAGCGCCCCTTAGTATCAAGTTATACTAATGAAAACCACACCGTCAGATTCAGTATATAAGAGGAGCCTATTGAACAGTTTTCAGCTCCGCTCAGCAAAAATGTTGAATTTTGCTTCTTTTTTTGCCAAAAGATAATGGATGGTTTTTTTTTAGTTTGTTGTTTTTCCCAGGGATGATTGTATCGTTTAATGGTCCTAGAAAATTGCGAGAGGACTCATTCCAATGGAAATCAGCCAAGTGCCCTTACTAAGTGACCAAAATTATTTGAGAGTAACTAGCCAGAGGGAGAACTTTACAAGGGGGAGGAGATTTTTCCAGGAGATATTTCGGAGGAGGCGGGGGGGGAATTACCGGCCTAGTTTTTTTTTCTAATTCAAACAGCTTTATTAACGAAACACAATGTGACAGCAAGTCGCACTAAAGCAAAAAAAAACAAAAAAAATTTCAATAAGCAAATGGTTGAAAATCATTCATGCTAATTCCCATTCGTGAAATGATCATAAAAACTATCGAAAATTCATTAAAAATACACTAACGATCGAAAAAATCAACAAAAATACGAAGAATTTTTCGGGGGGGGGATTTCAGCGAGGAGGAAATGGTCTAGATGGGATTTTACAAAGATAGGGTAGGTAAAGCAAGTGATACTCATGAAATCTTTATACGTGCATCAAGTGACTAATGAAAATCACACCGTCAGATTCAGTATACAAGAGGATTCTTATAAACAATTTTCAGCTCCACTCAGAAAAAATGTAGAATTTTACTTTTTTTCCCAAGAGATAATGGATATTTTTTTTTTGGTTTGTTATTTTTCCCAGGGATGATTGTATCGTCCAATGGTCCTAGAGAATTGGGAGAGGACTCATTCGAACGGAAATAAGCCAAGTGCCCTTTTTAAGAGACCAAGGAGAGTAGCTAGCCGGAGGGAGACCTTTCCAAGGGGGAGTTTTTCAGGGAAAAATTTCGATGGAGGGGGGGAAAATTACAGGCATAATTTTGTTTTTCCAATTCAAACAGCTTTATGAACGAAACACAAGACGACAGCAAGTCGCACTAAAGCAAAAACAAGCAAAAAAATTCTTCTAAAAGCAACTGGTTGGAAATGATTCATGCTAATACCCAATCGTGAAATGATCATAAACACGATCAAAATTCACTAAAAATACACTAACGATCCAAAAAATCAACTAAGATACGAAAAATTTTCCGGGGGGCATTTTCAGGGAGGAGGGAATGGTCTAGCTGGAATCTTACAAAGAGGGGGTAGTTGAAGCAGGGGTGAAATTTTCACGAATGAACTTTTTGTTGGGAAAGGATATACCAGGAAAATTTTTCACGGAGAGGGGAGGCCAAATTCCCGGCAGGATTTTAATAACAATCAGAAATTATATAAAAAAAGTTTTTTTTTTTAAACTGAAAATAAGTTGCAATTTTAAAACCTAAAACGAACAGAAATCATTCCGTATATGAGGGGGGCATCCCCTTCCCCAACTTGCTTTTTACATTAAAGTTTTGATTTTGGCCCAGTCCCTTAAGAACGACTCTTGGAAGCTTAATGGTTGTTTAATTGGAATAAGAAGCTTGTAGCAATACGAGTGAGGATTTCAGAAACTACAAAATGGTTATATATCTCAGATTATTTTTTTTTTAATTTGTGCCCCTGCAATTTTCACGCCCAGGGCGAGTGCCCCCTTAGTACCCCTTCCCTAAAAATATCTGTGGGGAAAGGGGTGTTGGAAAACTTGTGAAAAACACAAGCTTAAATGTGTCTTAAAAATGTGTTTTCTGATGATTCTGTTCCGAAGGGGTACTACCATTTCATCAACCCGTCACAAGCACTAAACGTCATTTCGTCGACAAGGAAAATCCGTCAGAACCACTAACCATCAGAACGTCGACAGTCTAAACATTGACACGTCAGGACACCGACAGTCACAATCGCTACCCATCATAACATCGACACGTCAGGACATCGACAAAATCCGTTAGGACATCGACAAAATTTTTTATAAGTTTATATAATAGTAATAAGTATATAATAGTTTAGAAACAAATTTCGGCTATATATTTGCACATCAGGGGGGTGGGGGTAAAGCATAGCATATATTAAATACGTAACTTAACCTAATTTAGGTACCCTTTCCCCTCTAGACCCCAAACAACTCAAGTTTTAGAATTTTAGAGGTTTTGACGGATTTTTTCGATGTCCTTGCGTGTCGATGTTATAACTGGTGGCGATTCTGACTGTCTATGAACTGACGTGTCGATGTTATGACTCTCGATGTCCTTACGGTTAGTGGTTCTGACAGATTTTTTGTTGATGTTACGACGGATTTTGTCGATGTCCTGACGGTAGTGGTCCTTACGCCTTCCCCCGAATTTTCTCCGGTTACACTAAGGGAAAATCAAGTCTCTTTGTTGAGAGGAGCCATAAAAAATATGAGCCAAAGCTGAGACTAGACCATTAATTGGATCGCGTTTGTTAATTAATTTGGTCAAAGTGAGCTGCTTTCGCTGTTAACATTGTCTTCACTTTCTGTTATTGTGTTATGATAAGAAAACTTAGATGGAAATCAAATATCTTTTCAATACCTTCTTTTTCTTGTTCCACTTTCCGTTGCTTTTTTAAAGTTTGTTTTAAGCCAAAGAAAGTAAGGAGCTCTGCCCTTTATTGGTTTTATTAGCCTGTTACAACCAAAAAAAATAGTTGGGGTGGCGTCTTTTTTTTTGGAGGGGGGGGGGCAATTGCCCCCCCCTAACGACACCATTGTTAAGGTGTAATTGTCAGGGAAAGTTTAGGAGATACTGAACTAAATCAAAATACACTATGTGCATGTAGGTTGTCGAAAGGGGGTGTCAGGATTGTCTCAGAAATGGCTTAGAGCATTACGTCAAAATTTTCAGGACATGTTGAGGGGATATTGAATCAATTAAAAGACACTATATGCATACTACTACTACTTTTAGTACTTTTAGATGCTTTTCTGGAAATGTCGAGGAGAATGTTGAACTAAATCAAAACACAATATGCGTATATGGGTGGTCATTCGCCTATTTTTTACATTTAGGCTTTGATATTGGGAAGGGTGGAGCATGTTTGATCCTTGGTCTCCAAAAAGGCTATGGATTATTAAAGTGAAGCTTTCAAAGAATGTTGAGGGGAGTGTTGAGCTAAATGAAAACACACTGTGGTTGTCAAAAGAGTGTATCAGCAATACCCAGGAACTGTTTAGAGTATTCAGTCGAAACTTTCAAGGTATGATTGGGGGAGGGGGGGAATGTTCAACTGACAAAAAGGCAATATATGCACTATTTCTGCTAATACTTCTACAGCAATTACTAGTGCTAATAAGGATAAGGATATTAAGGGGAAACTTTCAGAGAAAATTGAGGATAAAGTTGAATTAAAACGATAACACCATTTTTATGCAGGTTCTCAAAAGGGCGTACCAGCAATATCTCAGAAACGGCTTAGAATATTAAGTTGAAACTTACAAGATATGTTATGGGGGTTTTTAAACCAACCAAAAGGCACCACTTGCTTACTACCACTAGTACTTATAATGCTAGTGCTATTACTATTATTACGATACTTAACTATGATTGAAGCCTATTAACAACTATATAATAACTATCTTATGATCGAACATCTAGAGATTCTTGAATTGCAGTATAGATTCACTTGTATTAAACAAAGTGTATGCAAGGTTTATTTGTAGTATAAATGGATTTTATGAAGTAATCATGGTTTATAGTTCATTAAATGAAGCACACCTTGAGGCCTTAGTTGCCAAGGCTACTCACTAATAAGCTCTTCCTCCTTGGGCCATGCAAGAGACTATGTTAACTATTATCTAAATTAGTCTTAATAGTAAAATGTTAGTTTGAAAACAAATTTAAGAGAATTTCAAAAAATAGCCTGAAGCCCCTAAAAAATGGCGCTGGATGGAAACAAAAAGTACACCATCGGAATTTCCACGGCCTTATTCAGGAAACTTACATTCCCCTGGCTTGAATAACAAGAAAAATCACCTTTTTGTATGGGTAGCACTGATCTGTCCTTTTTTTAATTTTTTTTTCTCCGCTGCTCAGGGGGGGGACTGGAGCACAACAGAGGGCTGTTTAATGGTTCATCTAAATTTCCATATCAACACGCTTGTAATTTAAAAAATATGATGTTAAAAAGGAAACCCTTTTTTGAAAAAAATTACTTCTTCGCATATAAGATGATGAATGACGCCATAATCGTAGGTTACAACTAGACCCCGGTGCCGCGCCGATAAGGAAGACCGGTGGCGGCGGGGCTAAAAATCGCGCCGCCGGTGTGATCAATGTTGACCACAAACATTAATGTTTTCATCAATTTTCTCAAATCCCAGCTTAAATTTACAAAATATTCGGGTCTATTCATGAGTTAAAAACTTTGCAAGTCGCTGGCTGGACGCTGGTCTTCTTCGTTATTCATCAAGAGAAGTAGAAATCTGGTAGAAATGAAATGGCAGTGGTGTTTCAGAACCCTTGCACAATATTTGAAATAATAGATAATAGATTCGCCGTGGCTTTCAATAAGATCCAAGCAATCTAATTAAAAGGGAGTACACACAAATCGGATCAGAGTGTTATGCTGATTTCAAATAGGCCCTATAAAAATTTAATCAAGTTTAGTGTTACCCATAAAAAGTTACAAGCCCGAGAATATTTGCCTTATTTTCGAAAAAGGGGGGAAACCCCCTAAAGTCATAGAATCTTAATGAAAATCACACTGTCAGATTCAGCGTAGCAGATAACTCTATATTGTAGAGATTTAAAGCTCCTATATGCAAAAATAAGGAATTTTATATTTTTTTTCTGCCAGAAGAAAGCTCGCGGATGCGTTTTTATTTTATTTTTTTCAGGGGTGATCGTATCGACCCAGTGGTCCTAAAATATCGCGACAGGGTTCATTCGATCGAAAATCAAAAGTTCTAGTCCCCTTTTTAAGTAACAAAAAAAATTGAGGGCAACTAGGCCCCCATTCACACTCATTTTTTCCCAAAGTCACCGAATCGAAATTTTGAGATAAACATTTTGTTCAGTATAGTCAAAAAATCTATTAACTATGTGTAAGGGAGGGGGCTAATACTTAGAACTAACAACAATTAATCAGTATATGAAAGGGGCTGTTTCTTCCTCAACGCCTCGCTCTTTACGTTAAAGTTTGACTCTTTGTCACCACTACTTTTTAAAACAGTAAATAAACTTTAGCGTAAAGAGCGAGGTGTTGAGGAGGGGACTGTCCCCTTCATATACGGAATAATTGCTGTTCGTTTTAAGTTTTAATGTCGTTCCTTACTTTCAGATAAAAAAAAACTTGTTTTTTTTTTAAAATTTAATTTGATAGAGATACAACTGTCAACATATGAAGAACCGTGCATATTGCAGTTTTATCTGTCTGGTTTATATGCGAAATAACATAAGAGACGAAAATTAACGAACAAGATAATAGTGAAGAATTATGGTATACAAAGTAATATATGGCAGGGATAGTTACTAGTGATAAATCACTAGGGGTGGCGCCGTGATTGGGTGATTTTTGGGAATTCGGGGAACCAAATTTTTTTCGGGGTGGCACATAGATTTTCGAGGAAATTCCCGGATTCGGGGATAGTGCAAGCCCTGCCTGATTTCTAATCAGGAAAATCGAAACACTAAACCACACGAGAAAAGAAAAGCTCATACTTTACGGTTGACGCAATAAAAAATTGCCACAAAATTAATTCAAAGTCATTCGAACGCCGCCACCTCTGCCGGCGGCGGTGCGCGTGCACTGGCGGTATTGTGACACTTCGGCGGCGGTCAACCAGGCCTCTCGTTGGCGGCGTTCGGTCGATGCGCCGGCGTGGCGCCGGGGTCTAGTTACAGCCATAAATGACATAATAGTAAAATTACACGATGGCGTCACTTATAATAACGTTATAAGTGACGATACAATTCGCTCTTTTACTTATTCGTGTTAAGGGGAAGCTTAAGCTTTTTTCTGTGTGGAATATATATTTTTCACAATTTTGGTTGTTTCAAATAAGAACGATATAGCCTCTATGTAAAATAAAAATGCATGACTTTTTCAGTAGTATTAGGTTGTAGCGGAGCTGCAGCATAGTAAAAAAGGAACCAAGACTCATACTAATCCGTACAAGAGCCATGCCACACTAAATCTCAATCAGAGTCCTCCATTAATTTGACCTCAGTTGGTCTTAAGAATCAATTGTCACCAATGTGAACTTTCATTACGATGTGAACTTCGATGTGAACTTTCATGTCCGAAAAAAAGTGCCTCAATAAATGCTTATTGAGGCGCACACAGGGATACAATGTTCGCTTGAAATGCCAGAGATCAAACTCTAGTTGCACAAAATGTTTTGAGAAAAAGGGCCCAAACTTTCACCCAAAAAATCATTTATTTTCGTTTATAAAAAAAGATGGAGTAGCAAAAAATTCCCTTTCCCTAATAATATAATCTCCCTCCCAAAGACCAAGTCCGTTGATTTTGAATTAAAGTCAAGTATTTTGCAGGCTTCAAGACATGGCTAATTGTAGAAAAAAACAAGCCAAATAGTCCGATTGATTGAAAGGCAATGCCTGGAAAGCACTTTTCCAGGGATCCTCCTCGGAAAAGCATGGGGGGATTAGGGCCAGGCCCCTCCCAAAGTCTTTCGGAATTGTCTTCTGCTCTTGATATATATTATGTTTATATATATTCTGGGGTTCCAGCAACCTCCGCTGCAAAGACATATATGGGTATATGCCTGATTCTCTCATAAAAAAAAACTAAATCGAAACGATAAAATGGAAATTTCGAAAAAGCACTTTTCTATAGTGTCTTTTTTTCTTTCTTTTGAAAATCAGTTTAGAGAACCCAAATCTAAACCCAATAACAATAATATAAAAATTCGGTTATGAGGACATTCGAAAATTTTGAAACAAATGGAATAGAACAGCTTTTTTAAATTTAAAACAAAAACACAGTAAAACAGAATGCATGCCAATGTGCACTTCAAAGGCATCAGATCCTGGGCCATGCAAATCAAAACATTCCTCTCACTTTAAAGGCACAGGCTATGTACATATAGCATTCATCTTCTTGTCTAAATCATGCCAGCAACCTAGTAAGGAACAAACTAGGGCCCATAGTGACCGACAATTTTAGAACACGGTTTAAAAAAAACAGCCTAGTGAAAAAAAAATGCAATTTGTAATTTATTCAGGAATTGCAACTATTATTTCGAATAGTCTTAATATTCAGTTTTATCTTGAAAACAAATTTAGGTTTTATTATACATTTTTTTCTCTTTTTCTATTATTCTACACTGAAGAAGGTCAAGCGGAGGCCTCGGCCGAAATATTAGCATAGTTTTCTTCGATCTTTCACTGGCTGGTATCCTCGTTATCTCATCTTTACCATTTTTTCGTTTGATTTCGAAAATAGCCTGAAGCCCCTCGAAAATGGCGTCTGGTTGAAACGAAAAGCAAACCAATGAAATTACCATTGCCAAAAACAACACACAGTAAACTTGCAGTCACTCCCCTTGAACAAGAAAATTCATTCTTTTTGCATGAGTAGCAGTGACGTCCCCTTTTTTTTCTTTGGTATCAGATGTGTGGAAAAGAGACAAATTTTACGTTTTTTTTTTGTTATTTTTTGCAGAAGATTTGAGATATGGCTAAGGATTGTAACCCTCCTTTGTGATTTTTTTTTTTTTTTTTTTTTTATTAATTTTAGGTCCCTTATTAGGGGTTTTTGACGATAAACTACGATACATTAGCTTCCCAGTGTTGCTAAAATGCAAAAACTAAAAATAAGAAAAAACATCTTACAACTAAAGAAAAGGAAATAAACATTTTACGCTAAGAACAGAACCAAGGCGATGGACATCCCTAGATCAGAGAAGTGGGATGATCCAACAAAATACTCCTGAGGTAGAGATTCAAAAGTTTATTCTGCAAAAATGTAGTATGTTTACTTACATACTTGTACTTGTCTCAGGCGACATGACTACTCTGTCTTCAGTGTCTGGTGCAGTGATTTCCGACTGTTCTTTACCCGATCTTCACCCCTGGCGCCCAAAGTTCTAAATTGGCTCCATACCAGTCTTAACTTACTAAGTAGCGTCGTCACAAGTTGCAATATGTATTCCCTTGTCTGAAACTGCTTATTCTGTTATCCTTTCTTCTCACATATTCCATACATACTTCTACATAATCTATTCCATATATACTTCTACACACGCAAAGTAGTAAAACAGTTCAAATAAAGTATCTGTTTTAATTTGACACAAATAAGTTTACAACTTAACTCCAATTCTTAAAACTGTATAAGAAAAAAATACAAATAAGTGGGAAATGAACAAACAGTCAATGTATTATGACTAGAACAAATAAAAGAACTGACCCACAAATTCATAATCTGAAATCTGTCGACCTGACTTCACCCACTAAATGACCAAAAAAAATTGAGCAAATTCTTATTGCCCAAGGACAACTTTTAAATAAACAGAAAAGAAGCAGATTTGTAGGCGGAACTCCCCATGAGATCAATCCTCAGTGAGAAAGCTTGGACCCAAGGGGTGTCTTATTTTCCACAGAAAAAAAAACACATTTCACTCGTATTCAAGCATAGAAGGCATTTGGTCGGCTAACGATAAAAACAACACATCGTTTCGAATTTAAAAACTTTATAAGTTCATACATTTCAACGATATTTGATATTTAACATATTTATAAGTTAATATGCCACACGTGTGCACAGCAAAAGCAGTTCCACTAATGCCACGTTTGGCTTAAGCCAATAAAGTGTCTACTGATTTTAGTACGGTACTATATTTGTGAGTTTTCGTTTTTGAAAACACAAATTAAAATATAGACATCACATTACCATTAGTATAAACGCATATGCTAATATAAATACTAGAGTAAATATAAGCCCCTGGAGTTACTCAAAATGTCACCAGAATTTTTCTTTATTTTGGAAAAGATCGTATTTTCTACCAATATTCTAACTTCAATCATTCCCTAAAGGGGTAGCGTCTACCTACTTTAAGGTTAACTCACGAGCTGCATCTTTCCCACCCCTGGTTAAATGAGTAATTCAATCGCAGAAAAATTGCAACAATGAAAAAAAAAGTTTAAGTTTTATATATTCCTCTCAGTAAAAGTTTCACCACGTTAAAATAAACCATCCACCATAAACCATAGACCATCAATATGATCCAATTGATGAATCAATGCCAGGTTTACATTTATGCACAAGGATTGACACTAACTCGAGGATGAATTAAGCATAACTTCTTATACCGGACGTGCAAAGGGGGATGGGGGAAGGAATTAGTATCCACGAAATCCTAAAATTCTGGGCATTTCTTATTCAAAAAATCCTTTTACTACTCCCCCCTCCTACGTACACACCTGGTTCAGATACCTGTGACCTTTGATTCTAGATGCTTTGAAACTGTATCTAACATACATACTAGACCACGGGCTGCATCCTGGTCTGATTTAAAGACAATTACTGTCATTTAATTCACTAATTTGCGACAGCAGTTGAAAATTTGCAGATTAAATTAAGTTCATCGGTAAACTTGGTGTAAATCATGAAGGTTTTGAGGAAGGGGGCTTTCGGCTTCACTATTTCGTAAAGTGTTATCTGGAAAATTATGATAATCCGCAAAATTGACAATAATAATGTAGGATTTGTGAAATATGTATTTACAACATTCTAATTTTATTCTTCTGTATTGCATTATTAACCTCAGATTTTCAGGAATAGCCTCAAAACTAGCCACAGTGTTGCCAGCAACTCAGGTCATTTCGTGCACCTAGTTCGCTATTCCAAAATTAGACTAGACCATGGGTCCATTGGACCTGGTAGTGTAGTATTATTTAAGCTGCGTGCACAAAATTCGTAAAGCTGACAGTGATAATATAGCTAGCGTGGTAGTATCTTCAACTTAAAATTACAATGTTACATTAGCTAACCTATACCTTATTTTAACTTCCAATGAGCATTAATATTTTAGCTCGTTGTATAGATGTTTGCTGAAGCAATCTTATATCCGTTTGAGTCTGAACTATATCTTTACTATTGCAAAAGTGTTTGCTCATATGTCTTGTGTGAGCCCTACATACGATAAATGTGTTTGCTCATATGTCTTGTGTGAGCCCTACATACGATAAATGTGTTTGCTCATTTGTCCTGTGTGAGTCATACATACGATAAATATGCTTGCTCATATGTCCTGTGTGAGTCCTACATACTATAAATATGCTTGCTCATATGTCTTTTGTGAGCCCTACAAACTATAAATAAGTTTGCTCATATGTCCTGTGTGAGACCTACATACGATAAATGTGTTTGCTCATATGTCGTGTGTGAGCCCTACATACTATAAATGTGTTTTCTCATATGTATTGTGTGAGCCCTACATACTATAAATGTGTTTGCTCATATGTCTTGTGTGAGTCCTACATACGATAAATGTGTTTGCTCATATGTCTTGTGTGAGCACTACAAACGATAAATGTGTTTGCTCATATGTCTTGTGTGAGCCCTACATACGATAAATGTGCTTGCTCATATGTCCTGTGTGAGCCCTACATACGATAAATGTGTTTGCTCATATGTCTTGTGTGAGCCCTACATACGATAAATGTGTTTGCTCATATGTCTTGTGTGAGCCCTACATACGATAAATATGTTTGCTCATATGTCTTGTGTGAGCCCTACATACGATAAATGTGTTTGCTCATATGTCTTGTGTGAGCCCTACATACGATAAATGTGTTTGCTCATATGTCTTGTGTGAGCCCTACATACGATAAATATTGAAGCATATTGCAAGCACTCTTAAGTAACAACCTCGGCTAGGTTTCCCACCATTTTTCCTGTGAGGGTGAAGGGGGTAAAGTCGAGAAGTTTATTTTTAGGGTGCTACTTTTTCAATTTTTCCAGGGATAGGCCGCGACTAATGTTAAGAAGGAACAAAGGAAGATCTCTCACCCTGTGTTCAGGCAAGCTAAAAAGTGTATATTGTATTTGCTCATGAAGTTAGATACAAATTTGTACATATTACCTAGCATTTATTATGTGCAGTCTCTACAAGGTCCCAAAAACCTGCTGAGGAGACAAATTTTGGCCTAAGAATGCACCTTCTTCGCCCTCCCCCGTCCCTAAGAAACCCTATTATACCTCTTATACTTAGACTCGTGAGCACCTTCATATACTAATACTGCATAGTCTCGATTTGTTTACATTAAAATAACAAGCATATTTTGAAAGATAAACAAAGATACAGGATGTATGGATCACAAATTCCTTATAAGTAAACATCTAGCAAAAGGACCAAAAACAAAAAATATACAAGGTAAATTTCACATGGAAACACTTATCAAAAGTACTAACTGTTTTTATAAAAAGGGCCTGCACTTTCACCAAAAAAAAATCTATATTTTCCTTTATACAAGAAGATGGATTATTTTCCCTCCCCCTAATAATAATCCAGGAATCCCCCTCAAGAAAGCACGGAGGCGAAGGGGGGGGGGGTCCAGGCCACCTTCCAAAATTTTCCGGAACTTGCCTTCTGCTCTTGATATATTCTTTTTAGGGGTTCCACCAATTTCTTCCAAAAAAAAAAAAAAATATATGCCAGATTTCCCCCCCCCCCAAAAAAAAAAAAAAAAAAAAAAAAAAAAAAAAAAACTGAAACCAAAACGTTGAAATGGAAATTTCGAAAAAAACACTTTTCAACGTGTCTTTTTTTTTCTTTCTTTTGAAAAATCAGTTTAGAAAACCCAAAGCTAGACCTAAAAAACAATGACTAAAAAAAAAAAAAATCAATTGTGGGCATTTGAAAATTTTGAAAAAAATTTGGACAGAATACACTTTTTGTTCTCTTTTAAAACTGAGACTAAAAACAATAAAACAGAATACATACTAATACGCACTTCACAATTATCAGATCCTGGGTCGTGGAAAACAAAATATTCTTCTCACTTAAGGCACTGCCTATGTGCATATAGTATTCATCTTCTTGTCTGAATAGGGCTGCAGCAACAGCTGCAACCTAGTAAAGAACAAACCAGGGCCGATAGAGGCCGAAAGTTTAAAAACACGTTTAAAAAAAACTGTCTAGTGGGAAAAAATTGAAATTTGTAGCTGATTCAGGAATTGCAACTGTTATTTCAAATTTTAATATTAAATGTCATTCTGAAAACGAATTTATGGGAATTTCGAGAAATAGCCTGAAACCCCTCAAAAATGGCGTCTAGTCAAAACAAAAGTACACCATTGTCGAAAACTCCGTACAGATATCTTACAATCACCCACCTTGAACAAGGAAAATCAATTTTTGGCAGATGTAGCAGTGATGTCCTCTTTTTTCTTTTTTTTTCTTCACTGCTAGCAGGGCACTGTAACATCATAAAGAGCTGCTTAAGGACTCATTTGAGAGAAGTTGCAATATCTAGTGTCTTTTGTAGTTAACAAAAGATAATATCGTAATAAATACAGTTTTTGAACAAAAATTGCATCTTCATATACAAGCTGAAATAACACACATACCATCTGACAAGGGATATGACATCATAATTAATTAACTCTGTTACCTGATTTCCTGAAATGTTGTCAAGTATATTTTTTAAATGACACCATATTTGGTAGATATAACCATAAATGACGCCATATTAAAACTTAAATCATGATATATAAGAATTACTTGAAACAGCAGCTAGGGTATAAGTGACAACAATGTGGTTTGTTCTTTGCTAGAATTTGCTAAGGAAAACGCTTTTTCCTGTGTGTGATATACTTAACTAAACAAACAAAAAAAAACAAGTTTCTTTAAATGAATATCATTAATAGGATCACTTATACAGTAACAGCATTATCTATCATCCCAAGCAGACGCCTCACTACTAATAATAGCAAATTCCTCTTTCTGTTTCTTAACATATTCCTGTTCTTCCATTTGTGGATATTCAGGATGCCACCAATGCATAACATTGTATTTAACAACTGGATGAAGCTCAACAATAAGACCTTCATTTATAGAATGTTTTACCTTTTTAAAAGGTACGAATTGAATTTTAATGCTTTGATTCATCATGCCTGAGAGTCCTACTTTAATATCACAGACAAATTGCCCAACTGGGCAATGAAAAAGAATGAATGTATTACATACAATACTAAGCACTCTGCAACCACTCTCAGAATTATAATTAATGTCTGATAACATTTCTAACAAGTCTCTCTTTTTATTTGGGTCACTAAAGCCAGGCATTCTCAGTTTAAAGAAAAACTCCCAATTACCGGTCCGTAGCTTCCTGTGCCACGTAGCAGTACATAAACACCCTTTTAAAACATAAGGCTCAACAGAGCGATGTGTTGGTGTAACTTTAATTTTTTCACGGAAAGGGTGGTACATGTGGTATAAACTTCTGATGACATATGTCTTCAGTCCATACTGCCTTTTCATGGATTCAGGCTTTAACCTCTCTGGAAGTTGGGATTTAGAATCATAGTGGTTTTTGTACAGCCTCCTCCAAAAGCCCATTGAATTAATCACAGCTGCAGAGCCTCTACATATTAATGCAAACCTTCCAACATCTTCTGGTGAAATATAATAGGATAAAATATACCAAATATCAATAGGATATGTATTGCCCTGTTCCCGCTGATATTCATAAGGAGAAACTTTCTTCTTTTTCTTCTTGACAAATGGTTTGGGAGGTTCCTCATCAGAATCTACATGAAAATCGTCAATATCTTTATCAAACCAGTCAAGCTCGTCAACATGAGGTTTCATGACTGCATGGGTCTTCTTGATTTTGGAGCACGTTCCATGGGCTTTTGAATTTGCGAAATCGTTCAGCGATATTTCACCACAATCAGCTGTTTTCTTGCCCATATTAACCTAAAAAAGGAAGAAATTGAATTTGAGTAATTTTAACCAATATATAACTCACAAAATCTAGATCACATAGTAAAAAAGAAAATTCAACAAAATGAGAAGAAAGAACTTAATCCTCTATCAATATATCAATAAACACACATTTCAAAAAAGATACACAGTGGCGTCAATTGGGGAGCAGAGATTTTTTTTTTTGCAACCTAGATTTTGAAAACTACCTTTTTTAGTATTTTCACTGAAAAACGGCTTTTTTTTAGGGTATTTTCATTGGATAAATTAGAAACAAACTTTTTGCCCCCCTTTTATTTCCGTGAATTGAAGGGAGGGGATTGTGGTTGGTAAAAACTATCCCCACAAAAAAAACTATTAAGCATACACAGAAAGTTCAATTTTTCCTTGTGCTTAGCTAAACATCCGCCTTCAATAATGGACGCCATTTCGCATCTCTACCCAAACATTCTGTCGATTTTCTTTTCTAGTGTTTAATTGACACCACTGGACAAGCACCATTACAGAATTAAGTAATATGAAAGAGTACAGTTTATACTAACTCAGTTTGACAGTTTTGAATAGAAAACTTTGACTTCCTTATTTTCTTCAAATTTATTCAACCTCCCGATTTTTTATTCTTAAAAAAAAATAAAAAAAAAATAAAAATAAATAAAAAAAAAAAAAAAAAAAAAAAATTGTGCTGGGGTCTAGCTAACCTGGCACATCAATAACAAGGTCTGAACTTAGGCCACACTCAAACTCAAACATTTCTTGCCAAAACTCCTTTTAAAAACTGCATCAAACGTAAACATTGATGATAATGATAGCACATGTTGGAGCATGGTTGCAGCTACAGCTGCAACCTTTACAGTAAAGAGCAAACCACGGCCCATAGGGATCAAAAATTAAAAACAAGCTTTAAAGTGAATCTTCATATGTAAAATTAAAAAGTAAGGATGAAAATAACTATCTATCTTCTACAGAACTTTCAACAAGAGCTTAAAATCCCTTGAAAAAAGCGACCAATTGAATAAAAAAGTATGCCAATGAAACCAGTGATATCCAACACATTTAAGCAGAGGTTTTCAGCTCTCAAACTTAAATTTTGAAGAAAATCATAATTCAGATTGGGTAACACTGACCCCGGCGCCGCGCCGATAAGGGAAGACCGGCGGTGACGGGGCCAAAAATGACAGCGACGGCGCGCCGCCGGCGCGATCAATGTTTACCGCAAACATTAATGTTTTCATCAGTCTTTTTTCAAATCCCAGCTTGAATTTACAAAAGATTCGGGCCTATTCATGAGTTAAAAACTTCGCAAGTCACTGGCTGGACGCTGGTCTTCTTCGTTATTCGTCAAGAGAAGTAGAAATTTGGTAGAAACGAAATGGCTGTGGCGTTTCAGATCCCTTGCATAATAGTTGAAATAATAGATAATAGAATCGCCGTGGCATTCAATAAAATCCAAGGAATCTAATTAAAAGGGAGCACACACAAATCGGATTAATTTATATGCTGATTAAAAATATATAAATTTCATCAAGTTTAGTGCTACCCATCAAAAGTTACGAGCCTCAGAATATTTGCCTTATTTTCATAAAAGGGGGGAAACCCCCCCTCAACGCCTCGCTCTTTACGCTAGAGTTTGACTCTTTTTCACCCACTACCATTTAAAACAATAAACAACTTTAGCGTAAAGAGCGAGGCGTTGAGGAGGGGACAGCCCCTTTCATATACGGAATAATTGCTGTTCGTTTTAGGTTTCAATGTTGCTCCTTACTTTCAGTTAAAAATCTTGTTGTTTTTTTTTTATTTAATTTCATAAAGACGATACTTTTGTCAACATATGAAGAACCATGTATATTGCAATTCTATCAGTCTGGTTTATATGCAAAGTAACACAAGAGACGAAAATTAATGAATAAGAGGGTAGTGAAGAATTTTGGTATACAAAGTAATATTTGACAGGGAATCACTAGGGGTGGCACCGTGATTGGGTGATTCAGGGAACCAATTTTTTTTTTCGGGGTGACACATAGATTTTCGGGGAAAGCCCCGAAAATTCGGGGATAGTGCAGGCCCTGCTTGATTCCTAATCAGGAAAATCGAAATACTTAACGAGAAAAGAAAAGCCTCGACTTTGCAGTTGACCCAATAAAGAATTGCCGAAAAATTAATTCAAAGTCAACCGAACACCACCACCTTTGCCGGGGGCGGCGCGTGTGGCACTCCGGCGGAGTTGCGACAATTCGGCGGCGGTCAACTGGGCCTCTCGTTAGCGGCGTTCGGTCGGTGCAGCGTGGTGCCGGGTTCTACGTGTTCCTCCCTTTTTCTATAAGAAGAAAGGGCGCCAAAATAAAAACCCTTTTTTATCCCAAGACTCATGTTATGTCTATTTTCTTGGATTTTTCTGGTGGTTTCGTTATTATGAAGTTTTTAGGACAGTATGATATTTTTGCTGTGTTGCCATACTGAAACCGTGAAAACGAATAAGTAAAACTAAGTAGTTGAATTTGACAACACTTTTATTAAAACATGAAAAATTTATCAATTACCAAAGACAACTGCCCTTTCAAAAGAAAGCTATAATTCTTCAGCTCTTTGGTACCATACGTTTTTAGCTTAGTTGTATCATATTGTATCGAGCTAATAATGCTCCTTGACTATTAAGGTGCTTGTGTCTGCCTTGCAATATGTTGCTACAGCACGATTTAAACTCTGGATCCAGTATTACCAAGCTGAGATCAAACCCACAGCACCACCACAAGACATTTTTCACTGATTTGTATTATATTGTATCGATTTAACAATGCTTCTTGACTATTAAGGTGCTTGTGTCTGCCTTGCAAATGTGTTGCTACAGCATGGTTTAAACTCTGGATCCAGTATTACCAAGCTGAGATCAAACCCACAGCACCACCACAGGACATTTTTCACTGATTTGTATTATATTGTATCGATTTAATAATGCTTCTTGACAATTAAGATGCTTGTGTCTGCCCTGCAATGTGTTGCTACAGCACTTTATGAACTCTGGGTCCTGTATTACCAAGCTGAGATCAAACCCACATCACCACCACAGGACATTTTTCACTGATTTGTATAATATATTATTGATTTAACAATGCTTCTTGACTATTAAGGCGCTTGTGTCTGCCTTGCAATGTGTTGCTACAGCATGGTTTAAACTCTGGATCCAGTATTACCAAGCTGAGATCAAACCCACAGCACCACCACAGGACATTTTTCACTGATTTGTATTATATTGTATCGATTTAACAATGCTTCTTGACTATTAAGGTGCTTGTGTCTGCCTTGCAAATGTGTTGCTACAGCATGGTTTAAACTCTGGATCCAGTATTACCAAGCTGAGATCAAACCCACAGCACCACCACAGGACATTTTTCACTGATTTGTATTATATTGTATCGATTTAATAAAACTTCTTGACTATTAAGGTGCTTGTGTCTGCCCTGCAATGTGTTGCTACAGCACTTTATGAACTCTGGGACCTGTATTACCAAGCTGAGATCAAACCCATATCACCACCACAGGACATTTTTCACTGATTTGTATAATATATTATCGATTTAACAATGCTTCTTGACTATTAAAGTGTTTGTGTCTGCCTTGCAATGTGTTGCTACAGCACGGTTTAAACTCTGGATCCTGTATTACCAAGCTGAGATCAAACCCACAGCACCACCACAAAACATTTTTCACTGATTTTGTATCATATTGTATCGATTTAACAATGCTTCTTGACTATTAAGGCCCTTGTGTCTGCCCTGCAATGTGTTGCTAAAGCACTTTTTGAACTCTGGGTCCTGTATTGCCAAGCTGAGATCAAACCCACAGCACCACCACAGGACGTATTTCACTGATTTGTATTATATTGCATCGATTTAAAAATGCTTCTTGACTACTAAGGCCCTTGTGTCTGTACTGCAATGTGTTGCTACAGCACTTTTTGAACTCTGGGTTCTGTATTGCCAAGCTGAAATCAAACCCACAACACCACCACAGGACATTTTTCACTGATTTGTTTTATATTGTATCGATTTAACAATGCTTCTTGACTATTAAGGTGCTTGGGTCTGCCTTGCAATGTGTTGCTACAGCATGGTTTAAACTCTGGATGCTGTATTACCAAGCTGAGATCAAACCCACAGCACCACCAAAAAACATTTTTCACTGATTTTGTATCATATTGTATCGATTTAACAATGCTTCTTGACTAATAAAACCCTTGTGCCTGCCCTGCAATGTGTTGCTACAGCACTTTTTGAACTCTGGGCCCTGTATTGCCAAGCTGAGATCAAACCCAAAGCACCACCACAGGACATTTTTCACTGATTTGTATTATATTGTATCGATTTAACAATGCTTCTTGACTATTAAGGTGCTTGTGTCTGCCTTGCAATGTGTTGCTACAGCACGGTTTAAACTCTGGATCCAGTATTACCAAGCTGAGATCAAACCCACAGCACCACCACAAAACATTTTTCACTGATTTTGTATCATATTGTGTCGATTTAACAATTCTTCTTGACTATTAAGGCCCTTGTGTCTGCCCTCCAATGTGTTGCTACAGCACTTTTTTAACTCTGGTCCCTGTATTGCCAAGCTGAGATCAAACCCACAGCACTACCACAGGATATTTTTCACTGATTTGTAATATATTGTATCGATTTAACAATGCTTCTTGACTATTAAGGTGCTTGTGTCTGCCTTACAATGTGTTGCTACAGCAAGGTTTAAACTCTGGATCCTGTATTACCAAGCTGAGATCAAACCCACAGCACCACCACAATACATTTTTCACTGATTTTGTATCATATTGTGTCGATTTAACAATTCTTCTTGACTATTAAGGCCCTTGTGTCTGCCCTCCAATGTGTTGCTACAGCACTTTTTGAACTCTGGGTCCTGTATTGCAAAGCTGAGATCAAACCCACAGCACCACCACAGGACATTTTTCACTGATTTGTATTATATTGTATCGATATAACAATGCTTCTTGACTATTAAGGTGCTTGTGTCTGCCTTGCAATGTGTTGCTACAGCATGGTTTAAACCCTGGATCCTGTATTACCAAGCTGAGATCAAACCCACAGTACCACCACAAAAAAATTCACTGATTTTGTATCACATTGTATCGATTTAACAATGCTTCTTGACTATTAAGGCCCTTGTGTCTGCCCTGCAATGTGTTGCTACAGCACTTTTTGAACTCTGGGTCCTGTATTGCCAAGCTGAGATAAAACCCACAGCACCACCACAGGATATTTTTTACTGATTTGTATTATATTGTATCGATTTAGCAATGCTACTTGACTATTAAGGTGCTTGTGTCTGCCTTGCAATGTGTTACTACAGCATGGTTTAAACTCTGGATTCTGTATTACCAAGCTGAGATCAAACCCAAAGCACCACCACAAAACATTTTTCACTGATTTTGTATCATATTGTATTGATTTAACAATGCTTCTTGACTATTAAGGCCCTTGTGTCTGCCCTGCAATGTGTTGCTACAGCACTTTTTGAACTTTGGGACCTGTATTGCTAAGCTGAGATCAAACCCACAGCACCACCACAGGACATTTTTCGCTGATTTTTATTATATTGTATCGATTTAACAATGCTTCTCGACTATTAAGGTGCTTGTGTCTGCCTTGCAATGTGTTGCTACAGCACGGTTTAAACTCTGGATCCAGTATAACCAAGCTGAGATCAAACCCACAGCACCACCACAAAACATTTTTCACTGATTTTGTATCATATTGTATCGGTTTAACAATACTTCTTGACTATTAATGCCCTTGTGTCTGCCCTCCAATGTGTTGCTACAGCACTTTTTGAACTCTGGGTCCTGTATTGCCAAGCTGAGATCAAACCCACAGCACCACCGCAGGACATTTTTCACTGATTTGCATTATATTGTATCGATTTAACAATGCTTCTTGACTATTAAGGCCCTTGTGTCTGCCCTGCAATGTGTTGCTACAGCACTTTTGAACTCTGGGTCCTGTATTGCAAAGCTGAGATCAAACCCACAGCACCACCACAGGACATTTTTCACTGATTTGTATTATATTGTATCGATATAACAATGCTTCTTGACTATTAAGGTGCTTGTGTCTGCCTTGCAATGTGTTGCTACAGCATGGTTTAAACTCTGGATCCTGTATTACCAAGCTGAGATCAAACTCACAGCACCACCACAAAAAATTTTTCACTGATTTTGTATCATATTGTATCGATTAAACAATGCTTCTTGACTATTAAGGCCCTTGTGTCTGCCCTGCAATGTGTTGATACAGCACTTTTTGAACTCTGGGTCCTGTATTACCAAGCTGAGATCAAACCCACAGCACCACCACAGGATATTTTTCACTGATTTGTAATATATTGTATCGATTTAACAATGCTTCTTGACTATTAAGGTGCTTGTGTCTGCCTTACAATGTGTTGCTACAGCACGGTTTAAACTCTGGATCCTGTATTACCAAGCTGAGATCAAACCCACAGCACCACCACAGGATATTTTTCACTGATTTGTAATATATTGTATCGATTTAACAATGCTTCTTGACTATTAAGGTGCTTGTGTCTGCCTTACAATGTGTTGCTACAGCACGGTTTAAACTCTGGATCCTGTATTACCAAGCTGAGATCAAACCCACAGCACCACCAGAAAACATTTTTCACTGATTTTGTATCATATTGTGTCGATTTAACAATTCTTCTTGACTATTAAGGCCCTTGTGTCTGCCCTGCAATGTGTTGCTACAGCACTTTTTGAACTCTGGGTCCTGTATTGCCAAGCTGAGATCAAACCCACAGCACCACCACAGGACATTTTTCACTGAATTGTATTATATTGTATCGATTTAACAATGCTTCTTGACTATTAAGGTGCTTGTGTCTGCCCTACAATGTCCTGTATTACCAAGCTGAGATCAAACCCGCAGCACAACCACAGGATATTTTTCACTGATTTGTATTATATTGTATCGATTTAACAACGCTTCTTGACTATTAAGGCCCTTGTGTCTGCACTGCAATGTGTTGCTACAGCACTTTTTGAACTCTGGGTCCTGTATTGCCAAGCTGAGATCAAACCCACAGCACCACCAGAGGACATTTTTCACTGATTTGTATTATATTGCATCGATTTAACAATGCTTCTTGACTATTAAGGCCCTTGTGTCTGACCTGCAATGTGTTGCTACAGCACTTTTTGAACTCTGGGTCCTGTATTGCCAAGCTGAGATCAAACCCACAGCACCACCACAGGACATTTTTCACTGATTTGTAGTATATTGTATAGATTTAACAATGCTTCTTGACTATTAAGGCCCTTGTGTCTGACCTGCAATGTGTTGCTACAGCACTTTTTGAACTCTGGGCCAAGCTGAGATCAAACCCACAGCACCACCACAGGACATTTTTCACTGATTTGTAGTATATTGTAGAGATTTAACAATGCTTCTTGACTATTAAGGCCCTTGTGTCTGCCCTACGATGTGTTGCTACAGCACGGTTTAAACGCTGGATCATGTATTACCAAGCTGAGATCAAACCCACAGCACCACCACAGGACATTTTTCACTGATTTTGTATCATATTGTATCGATTTAACAATGCTTCTTGACTATTAAGGCCCTTGTGCCTTCCCTGCAATGTGTTGCTACAGCACTTTTTGAACTCTGGGTCCTGTATTACCAAGCTGAGATCAAACCCACAGCAGCACCACAGGACATTTTTCACTGATTCTTCAGCCACATTACTTCCTTTTAAGTTTGGCACCTGCTAATTACCAAAAACGGCATTATTACGTTATGGAGGTCCTTTCCATTAAAAATTAGACTTCCGACTTTCAAATTTTTGCAGATATTTGGTTGAGTGGTATAATGGTTGTGCAAGTTTCCATTCAATAAATTCATAACAGATTTCATTGTCTCTGCCCTTGGTTCTTTGGTTGATTGGGTTTGGCTGGGTGATATAATGATGGAGTTGATTTGGTTAAAGTGATTGGGTTTGGTTGAGTATTATAATGGTTGTGCAAGTTTCCACTCAACAAACAGATTTCACTGAGTCTGCCCTTGGTTCTGTGGTTCATTGGGTTTGGTTAAGTGGTAAAATAGTTGAGTTGATTTGGCTGAATTGATTGGCCCTGGGTTCTCGAAAATCAGAGGCGAATGGTCTATACGCGGAACTGCATATTGGTTGAAGCTTGGGGCTGCAAACCTTCATTGGTTCATTAATATATTTTTAAGAGTATGCCTTTATGATATAAAACATTATAGAATTTTAAATTACCAAACAGTCTTAAGTAAAAGGTAAAATTTAACTTCGAAAAAAATAGTCCTGTTCATGATCTATATTGTATACAAATGATCTTTCTTTGTTGCACCTAATTAAAAAAAAACGTTTATTTTTTAGTTGAGTCTCAGATAACCATCAAAACCTCGAGATAATTTGAGATAATAATACCTAATTTGACATCTTTTGTTTAAATTAATTTAAAGGAAAAGTAAAAAAGGAAGTTTTCAACAAAAAGTGAAGAGTCTTGTCAAATTCTAGGACAAGCAAAAACAAAGTAACATAATAATTCAAACTTAAAGCGCACTGAAATTGCTATCAAAGAATACCTGACAACCAAAACAAACAGAAACTAATATGGACAAAGACATCAAAGATAAAGATAATGGTTTCTGCTACAAACGAGTTGTAAAAGGAATAGAAATCACAATGAATAATCATATTCAAACTTAAAAAAGAAATTACCACCAATAGGAGTAGGGATGTATTTTATATACAGGAGTAGTATATATTAAGCAGTCTGCCTTCTTTCATTGGATCTTTCTAGTAATCTTAGTTATTACAGTGTGTGTGTTTTTTTATTGATTTTTAAACAAATAAAATCACACTGTTCAAACCACAAATTGCTGTCAAGAAACTGCAAATGATACTCAGACTGTTTAGAGTGTTTGAAAGGAAGGAGAGATCCCAACTACTGTTCATTAGCTTTGACATCCCTTTTCATACAAAAACCCACATTGCCCCAGGGCACTGAAAACCCTAGCTACACCTCAGTAATTGAGACTCCTTTGGCCTTGGAATTTAAATTGAAGTGTCTACATGACCTGCAATTTTAAAACAGATCAGCATAAATTTTATTTTATTTTTGTAGAATCAATACAGCCACACTGTCTTCAAAAATTTAATGCCCTTGTTAAGGTGCCCTTGTTCTAGTTTTACTCTTCTTCTACCTTTGAAACTCCATGCTAGAGAAAAACAATATTTGTGTCTTATGCACTTGTTTTAACCTACGAAAACACCAGTTATATATTTGTTGAAAGTAGAAACAAGGAGAACATATGAGTGAGCTATAAGGCTGAGCTCATGAGTGAGCAATAAGGCTGTTTTATCTGAGAGAAATCCTTCAATTTCAATAGCATATAGACCTCAAAAGACCATAAGTCACCATACCCAAAGCCTGGTGAATCCCTACTCTAGGAAAATCCTGATTTAATACCTTCAATTAACCAGGCATATTTACAGAACTAAGGTGTCTTGCACTATCTAAAATACTACTGTTGGACATTTCAACTCCTCAGGTAGTAGCAAGTTGCAAGTAGCAATTAAAGTACTAAGTTAAAAACATTTCTAGTATCAAAAATAAATTTTTACATACCATATCCTTTTTTTATGTTTTGTTATTCTAGTTTAACTTATAACCAGTTCTTATATTTCTACTTATTATTAGCTTACATCTACACTTTTGTTCCTTTGTAATACAGTTCGAACTCTAGTTTTTTGTTTCAAGTTCTGAGTTTTTTCTGCTTTATTGACCTGATAATTTGTTCTGGTAATCATATTGAAATATTGAAAATATACTTTACAACACATATTGAAAAATATACTTTACAACACCTCTCACCATATCCTTTTTTTATGTTTTGTTATTCTAGTTTAACTTATAACCAGTTCTTATATTTCTACTTATTATTAGCTTACATCTACTCTTTTGTTCCTTTGTAATACAGTTTGAACTCTAGTTTTTTGTTTCAAGTTCTGAGTTTTTTCTGCTTTATTGACCTGATAATTTGTTCTGGTAATCAATTGTTATGTTTCTTTTATTCTTGCAGATTTGGACTTTTTTGCTTATTATTTTTGTTATGATTTTAATATTATTTTACCTAAAATGCAAAATTTGGCTTTCCTAGCCTGTGATAGATGTTATCAATAAAGTTTTATTCTCATTGTAAAGTTTTTAATGTAAAATCTGAGGAAAGCAATCTTTCGTTATCTTGTTTACAGAACTTTGTCATCCCTCACTTCACCCTGTACAAGCTAAAAAATTAATTTATAAAGGTATTCCACAAGGAGGATTAAGAAGCAGAACATACATACTTCATTGCAAGTACTACAAACAAGAACTACACCTGATGGAAAATTCATTTAAATGAAGAAACAGTTTATATGAACATAAACACAGGATAGAAATAGTAACGTAAACTTTACAACAGAACAGCAACTAAGTAGCATGGCAACATCTGATTCAGTTTTTAGTCATCAGCCATAATAATTTTGTCCTTTGATGATGCTTACAAATTTATTCCCAGAAAAGAAGAATGAACAAAAGATTGGGATTTTGCTAACCAAACCCAGAATAAAGAGAGGCGAATGATCTGAAATTCAGGACGCATGCCTTGATTGTCTACAGCTGATTGAGAAAAACAGCCATAAAAATGTTTCTGCAATAAAAAAAAAAGGTTGATTTTTCCCCAGGTCAAGCAGCTATTTCTACAGACTGGGACACTATTTTCTAATTCTTCTCAACTAAAACTACTGGTAGCATCGGACGTAGGTCACTTACTAAAATATTTGTTGATGTAGAACAAATGCAACTTTCGAGAAGTCATCAATGGTTAGAGGGCACAAAAAACAAGAACATTTTGGTTAATTTGTTTTGTATAACCATTTGGTTCCATTAAAAATGTAGACACAGAACAAGATATCAATGGGTTAGAAACCAATGGAAAAACGGACCCATATACAGATATAATCTTAGGCCAAATACAAAATGTTTACTCGTTCTGTTGGTTCTGAACGTAAAAAAGGAAAAAAAAACGTTCCAACTCTTTTGGAGATAGGTTGGGTTCATGTGGCAAGGTATATTCTTAGCAGCTTTGGTGGTATGGCCGAAGGGTCAGAATTAAGCATCTTGTCCGAATCCTTATCCTCCAATAGGGATGTCCCCGAAGTCTACCTCAAAGCTGTGGAAGGGCAGACCTCCCCTGCAAATTGCCTCTTTCAGTTCAATGGGGTGTTAACACAATGGGGTAGTCAAAGGCCTGAGGAACCATCAGTAAACTAAATTTGCAAGAAACATCATGAAATGTTGGACCAGAATAAGAGACCAAATCATGCTCCAGGCAAGTGGCATGTCAAGGAAATTGGCGTCCTGAAAAAAAAAATCACAAAGCAGGATGCACAATAAAGATGCTGAAGCAAAGCCTGAGAATAGCAACCTGGGACGTTTGTTCCATCAAATCTGATAAAATAAAGGCTTTTATGGCCAGGGAAGTTTATCATTATAAGTTAGATGTTCTATGCCTAACAGAAACCAGAATGAACTTGACTTGAAGTTCTTGCTTGGCATCATTGCCAGCGTAGAGGCAACCAGATGTCAGCCCTGTTAGCTATCTCCAAAGTGTTCTATCCTGGGCAAGGGTTGGAGCTTCAACAGCGTCAATGTTCCAAGTAGTGAGTCGAACATGAAAAACGTCTGCCCATCTTTTGTGTGGTCTACCTCTGGGGTGTATCCAGTCATTTGCTGTTGCATCCAAAGTCAAAGATGAGTCATGCAGGTATTTCAGTGGATATGTGAAGTAGATGACCCTATCAATGCAACAAACAAGACTCAACTGGCTCAGACAGCAATGGCAATTTAAAAGACCAGAGGATCTCCAAATTCTTTGCCCTGTTAAACCATCCAACACGCTCAATTTTGAAGAGGTGTTTTGTCTGGACAGCATCTATATTGAACATCTACATCACAGTCATTGGCCAAGTCTCTGACAAATACAGCATAACACTAGCTATCAAGGCAGAGACAAAAATAAAATGAAATTTGAATGAATTTTGCCAAAATGAACAGATCAAAAGAGATCAGATCAAAAATATAATCAACAACCTAGTGGGTGCAAGAATTTCACCTCTACAGCTCTGGATCCAGTTTACATGGCGCTAGGTTCCTCCAAAATGAGAATCCAGAATCAGCAGTCTTAAAATAGGAGCTGATATCAAACCACACAGAATGTATCAGGATGTTGAGTCCCCCATTTAACATCAGTCATCACTTCCTATACACCTCATGTGACCCCCAAAAAGATGAAATCTATGATCTGCTTCAACAGACAATAGATAATTACCTTAATCAAGACCAACTGTTCATTGCTGGAGCCTTTAATGCAAGGGATTAGTCCCCGGCTTGCCCCCTCTGAGCATGCTAATATTAGACCACATGGACAGTCAAATTCCTCGCCCAATGCCACTGCCACTAGAGGAGTAGTATCCATCTCATGTATCACTGCCATCAAAAGAAGAAGTCAGCAAACTCCTTAAAAAACGCAAATCCCAAGGTGAGAACTCCTTTCCAGCAAAAATTTATAAAGCAAGCCCAACACTTGTGGAAGCCTTGATGAACATACTCAGTAAAATCTAGAATGTTGATTATGTCCCTAAGGACTGGTGCAATTTCACTATAATTCATATCAGAGACAACACTATAGCATTACCTATAGTAAAGGCTATACAGTTCCTATATTTTATTATTTACTTATTATTTTTTTTCCAGAGTTCTAGTGCCCATTTTAAGAGTCAAAAGTGATCAGAGGGCAACTATCCACCCCTTTTGCCCTTTTTCCCCAAATACATCCAATAAAATTGGTTTAAAATAGTTCAAAGATCATTTAACAAAAACTCTGGGGTCGACACAACCCCCCAGGGCTCAGGGGCAGGCGTTGCAAGTTATGCCCTGGTGGCAAATATGGTTCTTAAGGAAGGGATGCTTTTATAAACTTCAGAGCGCACTCATTTGATTGGAAATTAAAAGTTCTAGTTAACTTTGTCAGAGTCAAAAGAGATCAGAGGGCATCTAGCCCCCCCCCATACCCTTTTTTCCCACAATACATCAGATAAAAATCTTGAGAGAGGCATTTTGTTAAAAACAGTTCCAAGGTCAGAAGACAAAACTCCAATATCAACCCAACTGCCCATGGCCCAGAGGGAGGCATTGTAAGTTATGCCCTGGGAGCATATAAGGTTCTTATGGAAGGGATGCTTGTTTAAACTTCAGAGAGGCCTCATTTGATTAGAAATTTAAAGTTCTAGTTTACTTTTTAAGAGTCAAAAGTGACTGAAGGGCAGGTAGCCCCCCCCCCCCATGCCCCTTTTCCCCAAATAAATCTGATAAAAAATTTGAGGTAGCCATTTTGTTAAGAATAGTTCAAAGATCATATACCAAAACCCCGGGGTCGACACAACCCCCTAGGGCCAAGGAGCAGGCACTGTAAGTTATGCCCTGGGGGCAAATATGGTTCTTATAGAAGGGGTGCTTGTATAAACTTCAGAAAGGGCTCATTTAATTGGGAATTAAAAATTTTAGTTCACATTTTCAGAGTCAAAAGAGATCAGAGGGCTACCAACCCCCTCCCCAAGCCCTTTTTCCCCAAATGCATCAGATGAAAATTTTGAGATAGACATTTTGTTAAAATTAGTTGAAAGGTCAGATAACAAAACTCAAATGTTGACACAACCGCCCAGGGGCAGGTGTTGTAAGTTATACCCTGGAGGCATATAAGGTTCCTATGGAAGGGATGATTGTATAAACTTCAGAGAGGGCTCATTTGATTGGAAACTGAAAGTTTTAGGTCACTTTTTAAGGGTCAAAAGTGGTTTGAGGGCAGCTAGCCCCCCATCAAACCCTTTTTTCCCCAAATACATTTGATAAAAATTTTGAGGTAAAACTCCAGGGTTGACACAACCCCCCAGGGCCAGGGGGCAGGCATTGTAAGTTATGCCCCGGGTACAAATATGGTTCTTATAGAAGGGATGCTCATATAAACTTCAGAAAGGACTCATTTGATTGGAAATTAAAAGTTCTAGTTCACTTTTTCAGAGTCAAAAGAGATCAGAGGGCAACTAGCCCCCCCCCCAAGCCCTTTTTCCCAAATGCATCAGATAACAATTTTGAAATAGACTTTTGGTTAAAATTATTTTGAAAGTCAGATAACAGAACTCTGATGTAGACACAACCACCCAGGGTGCAGGGGCAAGCGTTTCAAGTTATACCCTTGGGGAAAATATGGTTCTTATAGAAAGGACGCTCATATAAACTTCAGAAAGGGCATTGATTGGAAATTTAAAGTTCTAGTGCACTTTTTAAGAGTTCAAAGTGACCAGAGGGCAACTAGTCCCTCCCCTTTCCACTTTTCCACTCCTTTTTCCCCAAACCCATCCAACAAAATTTGAGATGACCATTTTGTTAAAAATAGTTCAAAGGTCAGGTAATAAAAAATTTAGTGTCAACACAACCCCCCAGGGCCCAGGGGTATGCATTGTAAATAATGCCCTGGGGGTGAATATGGCTCCTGTAGAAGGGATGCACATATAAACTTCAGAGAGGGCTCATTTCATTGGAAATCGAAAGTTCTAGTTCACTTTTTCAGAGTCAAAAGAGATTGGAGGACAACTAGGCCCTCCTCCCTTCACACCATTTTCCCCCAAGCCCACCCATCCGATAAAAATGTTGAGATGGCGATTTTCCCAAAAATAGTTTAAACATGAGATATTAAAACTCCAGGGTTGCCACAGCCCCCCAGGGACTGGGGACAGGCACTGTAAGTTATACCCTGGGGGCATACATGGTTCTTATAGAAGGGATACCTGTATAAACTTCAGAGAGGGCTCATTTGATTGAAAACTGAAAGTTCTAGTTCACTTTTAAAGAGTCAGAAGAGATTAAGGGGCAATTAGCCCCCCCCCCTCCCCCCACGCCCTTTTTCCCCAAACTTAGCTGGTAAAAATTTTGAGATAGCCATTTTGTTAAAAATAGTTCAAACATCAGATAATAAAAACTCTGGGGTTGACACAACCTCCCAGAGCCCAGGGGTAGGTGTTTTAAGTTATGTCCTGGGGCATATAAGGTTTTTCTGTAAGGAGAGGTTGTGTAAACTTCAGAAGTGGCTCATTCGATTTGAAATTGAAAGTTACCTTTTTATGAGTCAAAAGGGGGAGGGTGGGGATGGTTGGTCAGTGGGGCAGGTTGAACACTTGTATATTTGTTGAAAAAAAATAGCAAACTCCTACTGAATGTGAGGAATTACAGTGCAGTCATGCCATGAAAAATGGCAGCAGTAGCCTCCATATGAAAAGATTGGACAAAACTTTTCTCTTTTTTGGTGAGTTTTTTTTTCAGAATTGTTGCTAGACTTAATGTTGTTTTGAGAGAGAATGAGAAGGCCAGTCTCAGAAATGATTCCAGGGTAGAGCAGCCTATTAATTGGTTTCCTTTTAGGCTTCGAAGCAAGTTATCATCATTATTAGTTTTTCATGGAGCCGTGTTTGTGTTCGTGCGTCCTGTGTGGGGCAGGTTGGACATTTTTTTGGGGGTCAGGTTGGTCACTTTGAAGGTGCACTGTCCAACCTGCCCCACTGGGTGAAAAAAAAAAGAAAATTCACATTTTTTCCATAAGTACAGATCTTTATCATTATTCGTGGTTATCGTTATGTTATCTTTCTAGGCGAGATCCAACAGACATGCGGACTTACAATAGAAAAACACAAAATGGGACCATTTCCCCAGAAGTCATGAGACAAGCTGTGCAAAAAGTACAGGAAGGTAGAAAATTTGCCACCATTGCACGCGAGATAGGTATCCCCCACTCGAATCTAAAACACAATGCCCAGAAATTCTCTGAAGAAGGTCGTACAAGTGCAACCAATGTTATGCTAGATCAGTTTGTGACACGGTATAAAACACACATAGTTTTCACGGCTGAACAAGAGAAAAGTCTTGAGCAATATCTTGTCAGAGCATCCCATCTTTACCACGGACTGTCACCAAAAGAAGTCAGAACCTTGGCATTTGAGTTTGCAGAGAAACTCGGTAAGGATATTTTTCATTGGGAAGAAGCTAGAACAACTAGTAAGGTGTGGCTCTGGGCCTTCTGACAGCATAGCCCAATGGTTTCTCTCACATTTCCAGAAGCGACAAGTATTGCAAAGGCAACTACTTTTAACAAACCTTTAGTCAATGCTTTTTTTTACACATATGAGGAACTGTTGCATAAACATAGTTTTACTGCTTGTGATGTTTGGAATTCAGATAAGACTAGCCCCACTACAGTTCAGAATTCAAGAAAAATAGTTGCTGAGAAGGGAAATAAACAAGTTGGCACGATTACATCTGGAGGAAGATGCGTACTAGTTGCCATGTATACCGCTGTGTCAGCTCAAGGTACTGTTATCCCACCATTCATGATTTTCCCAAGGATAAAGTATCTCCCACATATGATGAAGGGATCTCTACCATGGAGTGTGGGTATTTCTCACTCTTCAGGATGGATGCCTGGAGAGAACTTCATTAGAGCACTTCATTCGCCATGGCAAGCCAAGTGTTGACAGACCAGTGCTGCTTCTAATGGACAATCCCGCCAGTCATATTATCATTGAGTCACTTGAGCTTAAGAGAAAGTCACACATTATTGCATTAACCTTCCCACCCCACACAAGCCATAAAACGCGGCCACTAGACAGAAGTTGTTATGGCCCATTCAAGGCATACTATAATGCTGCTTGTGATGCATGGATGACAAAGAATCCAGGATAACCCATTTCTATTTATGACGTTGCAGAAGTAGTTGGAACTGCCTTTCTTTGTGCTTTGACTCCAACAAATATCACCTCTGGATTCAGGGTTGCTTGAATCTGGCCCTGCAATCGCCATGTGTTCAGGGATGAGGAATTCCTAGCCGCTGATGTTACCAACCGACCTGAGCGATCCAATATGTCATGAAGAACTGTATCCGATGCTTTTGATGCAGAAGATAGTTCAAGCCACTCAGAGGCAGAACTAGGGTGTCCGAAAACTTCTCAAGCTCCTGTGGCATTAGTGCCTGCTGCTACTAGTCCAGAAATAGTTAGCTATCCAAAAGCTCCACCAAAGAAAGTAATGCAATCAAACGAAAGAGGGGCAAATTTCAAGTTCTCACAGATACACCAGTAAAAATGACTTGATAAAAGAACTGTCAGCTAAAAAGAAACAAAAATTGGGAAGCCTGTGTTTAGTGGGATGAGAAACACCAGTAAATCGAGCAAAAAGACTACAGAAGTAAGGGCACTTTTCGCCAAAGCGGATGCAAGCTCTAATAGTGAAAGAGAAAAGGTCTTGAATGATGACTTGGATCTTGATGCTGATATGGATGACATTCCAACTGAAAAGGATGAAATCAGTGTGAGTGATTTCGTTCTTGTGGCATTTGTCGGCAAGAACAAGAAAAAATACTTTGCAAGAGAAGTGAAGGAAGAAACGAGCAAGGGATATGTTGTGACCTTTCTTTGTAGGAAATCATGTAGGAAATCCTTTGTTTGTCTTGGGGAGTACTCAGTTGAGTAAGTCATATCTTTTTCAGTTTTTGTTGTACTTGAAGCTGAACAGTTGATAATTGAAGTGGAAAAAATTGTATTTGAAGCAAAATATACACCTTGTAAATGAAACAATACTACTACTGTAATTGTGTCAGGTATTGGAAGTAAAACAAAGATGACCCATTTTGTGATCAACCTACCCCATGCCCATGACCAAGCTGCCCACCCCTAGGGCACATTGGTCACTTTTGACCTCACCTGTTAAAAATGTTGGTGGAAAAAAAATAATGGTTGCATAAACCTAATAAAAAATCAAAGAAGCTAGAACAAAGAATGCTACATCTTTCTATGTCAAAATCATTCTTCTGGCCTTCATACTATGGCTAAACTTTCTATTAGAACAAAATGTGACCAACCATCCCACCTATCAGAGGGCATCTACCCTCCCCCCCCCCAAACACACGCATATCCTTTGTTCCCAAATGCATACAATCAAAATTTCAAGATTTCTAGTTTGTTTGCAGTAGTCCAATGATCAGATAACAAAAACTCTAGGGTCAACATACCGCCCCCAGAGCCCAGAGGAAGTGCTGTAACTTATGCTGCAGAGGCATATAAGGTCTTTATAGAAGAGATGGTTGCATAAAATTTGGAGGGACCTCAAATGACACACCCCCTAGCATTAAATCTAACCCCCTAATATCGTTTCATTTGCAGTTCAAATTGAAGGATAGCTCTATATAGTCTACTGCTTGTGAGTGGTTATCTCTTATGTAAAGTTAATAATGTAATTAATTTTTTTCTGTTACTAAGTTTTTGACAACAGAGAACTAAAGGTCATAAAGGCAATAAGGTTTTGACGTTTTATTGTTTTTTTTTACTTGTGCACTAAGATTAGTGAAACCGGGGCCATGATGGGAAGTTTTTGCACAGCCAGTCCCACCCACCCCTTAGTATCACACCCCCCCCTTGTGCCTTTTCCCACAAATGCACCATCAAAATTTTTTTCAAAATTTTGAAATAGCCATTTTGTTCAAAATAGTCTAAATTCAAATTACTACAAATTAGGAGTTGAGAAACCCTCCATAACCCCCGGGGCAAGGATTGTAACTTATGTAAGTTGCCTAGTATTAGAATATAAGGTCTTTGTGGAAGGGGTGGTCGTATTAACTTTGGAGGGGGCCTATTTGATCGGAAATTGAAACTTCTAGTTCTTTTTAAGAGTCAAAAGTGATCAATAGGCAACTAGCCCACGGCCCACTTTTTCAAAGGACATCCGGTCAAAATTTTGAGACTGCCATTTTGTTCAAAAAAGTTCAAAGGCCAAACAACTATGCTTCTGGGGTTGACCCTCCTGTCCCCAGCCCTGGGGAACTGGGTCTGAGTTATGGAACTTGCTTATAGTTAGGTTGACACTTTGTTTACTTCAATACTTGGATTTAGTGATTTACGCGGCTAAAAGTTATGAAAGTTGCTTATTGTTACTTTGTTGTTTTTTTACTTTGATATTGTTATTTTGATACTAGTTTTAATACATTGATGAACATTTGATATTAAAAAAAAAATTGATTTTGAAATAAGGAATTTTCAAAAACCTAAAACTTTTATAATCAAAAATAAACAAAGATTAATTTTAAAAAAAAATCCAAAAAAGAAATTTTTCAAATAAAAGTAAATGCTATTTTAAACTTAAGATCAGCAGATACAAATACCTGTTAAAATTCAAACTCAAAACGACCAGAAATCAGAGGAAACACTGTAGCGTTGTCTATAGTAAAGGTCATATGGCTCCAACGTATTATTATTTATTTATTATTATTTCTTTTTTCCCAGAGGAGCTTCATAAGGAAGGGGTCGTTGTAGAAACTTCAAAGGGGGTTCATTCGATTGGAAATCGAGAGTTCTAGTGCCCTTTTAAATAGTCGAAAATGATTGGAGGGCAACTAGCCTCCCCCCACGCCCTTCATTCCCCCAAACACATCCAATCAAAATTTTAAGATAGCCATTTTGTTCAGCGTAGTTGATTTTTAGATAGAAAATATATTTTTGAGGAGGACAATCCCCCGCAACCCTCAGGGCAAGGGTTTTAATTTATGCCCTGGGGCATATAAGGTTTTTATAGAAGGCGTTGTTGTAGAAACTTCAAAAAAGCCTCATTCTATTAGAATTTCAAAGGGCTAGTGCCCTTTTTAATAGTCAAGTGATTAGAGGGCAACTAGGCCCCCCCCTCCCATCATTCCCCAAAACACATCCAATCAAAATTTTGAGGTAGCCATTTTGTTCAGCATGGTTGATTTCCAGATAGAAAATATGTTTTTGAGGAGGATACTCCCCCACCACCCTTAGGGCAAGGGTTTTAAGTCATGCCCTGGGGGCATATAAGGTTTTTATAGAAGGCGTTGTCATAAAAACTTCAAAAAAGGCTCATTCGATTGGAAATTCAAAGGGCTAGCTCCAATGTTTTATTGTTTATTTATTATTTTTTTCCCAGAGGCACTTCATATGGAAGGGGTCGTCGTAGAAACTTCAAAGGGGGTTTATTCGACTGGAAATCGAGTTATAGTGCCCTTTTTAATAGTCAAAAATGATTGGAGGGCAACTAGCCCCCCCCCTACCCATCATTCCCCATTCGTTCCCCATCAATCAAAATTTTGAGATAGCCATTTTGTTCAGCATAGTTGATTTCCAGATAGAAAATATGTTTTTGAGTAGGACAATCCCCCACAACCCTCAGGGCAAGGGTTTTAATTTATTCCCTGGGGCATATAAGGTTTTTATAGAAGGCGTTGTTGTAGAAACTTCAAAAAAGGCTCATTCTATTAGAATTTCAAAGGGCTAGTGCACTTTTTAATAGTCAAGTGATTGGAGGGCAACTAGGCCCCCACCTATCATTCCCCTAAACACATCCAATCAAAATTTTGAGATAGCCATTTTGTTCAGCGTAGTTGATTTCCAGATAGAAAATATGTTTTTGAGGAGGACACTCCCCCACAATCCTTAGGGCAAGGGTTTTAAGTCATGCCCTGGGGGCATATAAGGTTTTTATAGAAGGCATTGTCATAAAAACTTGAAAAAAGGCTCATTCGATTGGAAATTCAAAGGGCTAGTGCCGTTTTTAATAGTCAAAAGTGATTTGAGGGCAATTAACCCCCCTCTCATGCCCAACTTTTCCCCAAACAGATCTAATCAAAATTTTGAGACAGCCATTTTATTAAATGTAGTCTTAAGTTCTGGAAATTAGGTCTTTGAGGATGACAACTCCCCCACAGCCCTCAGAGCAAGGGTTGTAATTCAAGGATTCTTTACAGCTCCAATGTTTTATTGTTTATTTATTATTTTTTTCCCAGAGGCACTTCATATGGAAGGGGTCGTCGTAGAAACTTCAAAGGGGGTTCATTCGACTGAAAATCGAGAGTTCTAGTGCCCTTTTTAATAGTCAAAAATTACTGGAGGGCAACTAGCCCCCCCCCCCCCTACCCATCATTCCCCAGTCGTTCCCCATCAATCAAAGTTTTGAGATAGCCATTTTGTTCAGCATAGTTGATTTCCAGATAGAAAATAAAATTTTTAGGAGGACACTCCCCCACAACCCTCAGGGCAAGGGTTTTAAGTTATGCCCTGGGGGCATATAAGGTTTTTTATGTAAGGTGTTGTCATAGAAACTTCAAAACAGGTTCATTCGATTGGAAATTAAAAGGGCTAGTGCTCTTTTTAATAGTCGAAAGTGATTGGAGGGCAACTAGCACCCTCCCATGCCAATCATTTCCCCAAACACATCCAATCAAAATTTTGAGATAGCCATTTTGTTCAGCGTAGTTGATTTCCAGATATAGAATATGTCTTTGAGGAGGACACTCCCCCACAACCCTCAGGGCAAGGGTTTTAAGCTATGCCCTGGGGGTATATAAGGTTTTTATAGAAGGCGTTGTCGCAGAAACTTCAAAAAAGGCTCATTCGATTGGAAATTCAAACTAGTGCCCTTTTTAAGTCGAAAGTGATTGGAGGACAACAGCCTTGCCCCCCCCCCCGCCCATCATTCCCCCAAACACATCCAATCAAAATTTCTAGATAGCCATTTTGTTCAGTGTAGTTGATTTCCAGATAGAAAACATGTCTTTGAGGAGGACACTCCCCCACAACCCTCAGGGCAGGGGTTTTAAGTTATGCCCTAGGGGCATATAAGGTTTTTATAGAAGGCGTTGTTGTAGAAACTTCAAAAAAGGCTCATTTGATTGGAAATTCAAAGGGCTAGTGCCCTTTTTAATAGTGGAAAGTGATTGGTGGGCAACTAGCCCCCCCCCCCACGCCCACCATTCCCCCAAACACATCCAATCAAAATTTTGAAATAGCCACTATGTTTAGCATAGTTGATCTCCTGATAGAAAATATGTTTTTGAGGAGGACAATCCCCCACAGCCCTCAGGGCAAGGGTTTTAAGCTATGCCCTGGGGGCATATAAGGTTTTTATAGAGGGCGTTGTTGTAGAAACTTCAAAAAAGGCTCATTCAATTAGAAATTCAAAGGGCTAGTGCCCTTTTTAATAGTCGAAAGTGATTGGGGGGGCAACTAGCCCCCCCACGCCCATCATTCCCCCAAACACAACCAATCAACATTTTGAGATAGCCATTTTGTTCAGCCTAGTTGATTTCCGGATAGAAAATATGTTTTTGAGGAGGGCACTCCTCAAATGCCCACCTCTCCCTCTCATGCCCATCTTTTCCCCAAACACATCCAATCAAAATTTTGAGACAGCCATTTTATTAAACGTAGTTTTAAGTCCTGGAAATTAGGTCTTTGAGGATGACAACTCCCCCACAGCCCTCAGGGCAAGAGTTTTAAGTTATGTTCTGGGAGCATATAAGGTTTTGTATAGACAAAATTGTCGTATAAACTACAGAGAGGGCTCATTTGATTGGAAATTGAAAGTTCTAGTTCACTTTTTGAGGGTAAATAGATATTGGAGGATAACGAGCTCCCCCCCCCCAAAAAAAACCCTTTTTTACCCAATGCAGTCAATCAAATTTTTAATATAGCTAATTTGTTAAAAATAGTTCAAAGATCATATAACAAAAATTCCGGTGTTGACACAACCCACCAGGGCCGGGGGGCAGGCGTTGTAAGTTATGCCCTGGGGGCATAGGCCTATATGGGTCTTATGGAAGGGATGCTCGTATTAACTTCGAAGAGGGGTCATTTGATTGGAAACTGAAAGTTCTAGTTCTCTTTTTAAGAGTCAAAAGAGATTGGAGGGCATCTACCCCCCCCCTCCACGCCCTTTTTTCCTCAAACCCATACGATAAGAATTTTTAGATAGTTTTTTTTTAAATAGTTCAAAGACCTTATAACAAAAACTCAGGGGCCAACACAGCCCCCTAGAGCCCGAGGGCAGGTGTTATAGGTTATCCCCTTGGGGAATATAAGGTTCTTATTGAAGGGATGCTCGTTAAAAATTCAGAGATGGCTCATTTGATTGGAAATTGAAAGTTCTACTTAAGTTTTTTCAAGTCAAAAGATATTGGAGGGCAACTAGCCCCCCACGCCCCTTTTCCCCAAATGCATCCAATAAAATTTTGAGATAGGTATTAAGTTAAAAATTTCTCAAAAGTCAGATAACAAAAACTCAGGTGTCGTCAAAACCCCTCAGGGCCCGGGGGCAGGCGTTGTAAGCTATCCCCTGGGGCATATATTTTTTGTATGAAAGGGATGCTCATATAAACTTCGCAAAGGGCTCGTTTGATTGGATATTGAAAATTCGAGCTCACTTTTTAATAGTCAAAAGAGATCCAAGCGCAGCTATCCCCCAGCCCATATGATGAAAATTTTGCGATGGACATCTTGTTAAAAGTAGTTCAAAGGTCGGATAAGAAAAAATCCGGTTTCAATAGAACCCCCCAGGGCACAGGGGAAGGCGTTCCCAGGGAAAGGGTATGTATAAGAACCATACATACCCTAAGGGCATGTATGGGTCTTATGAAAGGGATGCTTGTATAAACTTCATAGAGGGCTGACTTGATTGGAAATTGAAGGTTCTAGTTCACTTTTTTAAGAGTCAAGAGAGTTAAACTAGCCCCTCCCACGCTCTTTTTTCCCCAAACCCATCCCCTACAAATTTTGAGAGAGCCAGTGTTTTAAAAATTGTTCAAAAATTAGATAACAAAAACTCCCTCCAGAGCCTGCAGGATAGGCGTTGTAAGTATTGTCTGGGGGGCGTATATGGTTCTTATGAAAGGGATGCTTGTATAAACTCTGGACAAGGCTCATTTGATAGGAGATTTAAAGCTCCAGTATACTTTTTAAGAGTCAAAACATATCCGAGGGCAACTAGCCCCTCCCCCCCCCGAAACCCTTTTTTCCCAAGCCCATCCAATAAAATTTTTATAATAGCCATTTTATTAAAAATTATCAAAGGTCAGATAAGAAAAATGCCTGTGTTGACAGAATCCGCCAGGGCCCGGAGGCAGGCGTTATGAGTAATGCTCTAGGGCATAGATAGTTCTTATGGAAGGGATGCTTGTTTAAACTTCGGAGTATAAACCTCGTATAAACCTACTGCATCATTGGCGCTTTACCGAAAACTATATGTGTCTTAAACAGTATTAGAAAGTATAAACAACATCAAATTGAGTATTTGATGAATAATGATATTAATTGTTGAAAGATCCATCAGTTCAAGAATTTATTTCACTGTAATTGTATTTTTATTTTCAAAACTGTCAGAACTGGAAAAGAAAATATTTGTAATATAATTTGTTTTCAGTTATGTGCCAATGATGCAGTAGGCTTTTGGTTTTTATTTACAGTTAAGAAAGCAGGCAGTATCCAAAAGCTTGTCTGTAGGGAAACTATATTTGTCTTTAACAACTTTAAAAAGAGCTAATAAATTAAACTGAATATTTTATGTATAACGTTATTAATTGCTGCAAGCTCATCAGTTAAAAATTTTACTATAATTTTAATGTTTATTTTCGATATTAGGTACAAAAGAAAACATTTGTCATAAAATTGGTTTTCAGTAAAGGGTCAATGATGCAGTAGGTTTTAGACTTTTACAGTGAGAGAAAAGAGGTCATACCCAAACTCTTGTTTGTGATGATTTTCGTTTGTTTCAAGCTTGATTTGCATATTCAATTTAAGTTTCACTCGTTTTAAGATTTATTTATTAATTTACATTAATATCTACTGTATGTTTGTTTGTATTGATTGTTTATTTAATTTCTGTTTGTTTTAAGTTTCATTTATTTTTCAATAGGAAAATACTTTTTTTTCATTTTAAGCTGCATATTCATATTCAATCTAGCATTACTCGCTTTAAGATCTATTTATTCATTTATATTATTACTTGTTGTATGTTTTTTCTATGATTGCTTATTTAATTTCTGTTCGTTTTGAGTTTCATTTATTCTTTAATAGTAATTTCTGGTCGTTTTGAGTTTGAATTTTAAAATGTTTTTTTATATGCTGAGCTTAAGTTTAAAATGGCCTTTACTTTTATTTTAAAAAATTATTTTTTGGAAATTTTTTTTTTAATTAATTACTATTAAAGAATAAATGAAACCCAAAACAAACAGAAATTAAATAAATCATAGCAAATCATATCATTGCAAAAAAAAACATGCAACAAGTAATAATATAAATGAATAACTAAATCTTAAAGCAAGTAATGCTTAAATCAAATATGCAAATCAAGCTTAAAAAAAAAAAAAAAATTTGCTATGGGAGTATAAATGAAACACAAAAGAGACAGAAATTAAAGAAACAATTAATGAAAACAAACATACAATAGATACTAATATAAATGAATAAAATAAATCTTAAAACGAGTGAAACTTAAACTGAATATGCAAATCAAGCTTGAAACAAACAAAAATCCCTACAAACAAGAGCTTGGGTATTGCTTCCTTCTCTCACTGTAAAAGTCTAAGACCTACTGCGTCATTGGCGCTTTACTGAAAACTATGTTTGTTTTATATGTTATTTGAAAACTATGTGATTCTGTTCGTTTTAGGCTTGACTTACATTTTCAGTTTGAGTTTTATTTGTTTTAGTATTTATTTTCGCATTTATATTAGTAGCTACTGTATGTTTAAATGCTCTGATTGTTTATTTAACTTCTGTTTGTTTTGGGCTTCCTTTATAGTACCTAACTCTTTGAAACAGAGTAGTGTGTTTACTAAGGCTGTCCAGCATCCCCAATTCTTTTTAATTTTATAGTAGATTGGAATATGAAGAATATATGGAACAAAGAAGATGGCATTGCGTTTTCCGCTGAAAGAAGCATGGATGACTTCAAATATTCTGATGATGGTGCCTTGCTATCCAAACATTGATACAGACTCTTTTATACATTTTAATAGAGATCCTATTGACAAAGATGAAGAGTTCAAATATTTGGGATCATTTATGGATGCCAAGGGTGAAGCATTCAACAAGGTCCAAGGTAGGATCAGCAAAGCTTGGTCTGCCTTCAGGCAACTACACAAACCTCTGTGGTCAAAATAAGAAATTGAGCTCAAAACAGAACTCAGAATATACTTGGCATGTATGCATTCCAAATCTATAGGCTGTAAGATTTGACCACCCAAGGCAGAAGAAGAATGACAAATAGATTGTCTTGACTGGAAACCCCTCAGAGCAATTTGCAACATCAGATAGTCACAACAAACTGGGAGCTACCAGCTCATGAACATGTGGGGACAAAAGCTTACAGTGTCCAGCATGACCAAGAAAAGACACCTCAAGAGATTTGGCCATGTAATTTGATGCCTAGAGGGGACCCTAGCATGCCAAGTTCTTACTGCCGTGCCTCTCTCCTCTTGGAAGAAAAAACTGGGAGGTCAGATGAAGTCATGGCAGAATGTCATGAAGAAGAACATCAAACCACAAGGCAGTTGCTTCTAACTTTAAATGTGTAATAGTTTGACTCATAGTCTACAAAAATTTAAGAAATCTACACCCTTTTTAAGTATACATTGGGGTTATTGAAATTTACAACTTACATATTTGTAATACCATCATATAATTTTCAATTGCACTAGAGAAGATGTCCTCAGTTTCCTAGAGTTATAGGCTCCTAAAAAGGATAAAATCACCTCTGAAACTTATGCAAATTGATTTCAATTGCCAAAAACTAATGAAATCATGAAAAATCCCCAGAGTCTGCTTAACAAATTGATATAAAAACTGAACCTTTAATAAGTAATATCTAAAACAGATTTTAAACAGCTCTCTTTGCATTTCTCATTAGTTGATTATCCTTCCATTAGGTCCATAAGACAACAAATTGAAAAAAAAAAAGTTCTCATATATACTCTAATAAAATCTGGTGGAGACTTGTATAATAACTGTGGAAAATCTTTGGTTCTAGTTTTTTTTATCTCTTTTTGTTTTGTTTTCTTGTTTTTTTTGTTTTTGTTTAAGAAACAAAATCTTTGTGTTTCATAACCTGACTGAAATTAAAGTAGGAAAAATACAATTATTTCTTGTTCAAAAATTTGCAGTGAGGGGAATAAAATTCATAAGACAATGGCCACATTTAAATAGTTCAGTGGGTCTTTGCATTGTGAATATAGTAGATACATAATTATCCAACCCTCAGTTATACAGATTTGTGATTATCCAGACTACCAACCCCCATCAAATACTATTTCAAATGGCATTTATATATGCACAGACATGCCCAGGCAAGTATTACATACCCATGACCCAATGCTATCTCTGGTGCAGGTACATCTACAATAAGCAATATTAAGAAGAATGCTGATCTATTTTCTTCCAGGAATTCTTAAAAGAATGGAGTATTCAGGACATTACTTCTATTCCCAATCACCCCCAGCCTAACGGATTGGCTGAGAAAGCTGCAGCTATTGCCAAAGGCATGATAAAAATTAAAACTTGCAAAAACTGACCTGTAGTTGGTATTACTTCTATTTTGAAACCCACCCATTTAGGGACTCATTTTGTCAGTAAAATTGCTAATGAGCAGAATGACCAGGTCTGCACTATAGGCCAAGCATCAAGGTTGAAGGAAAGAGAAAAACAGACTTTATTACAGCGTTCATGACAAGGCTCGAAGTCCCCTGAGCATTGGGCAGGCAGACAGGTTACAGATGGCAGATGGGGGGTGTAAGCTGAAGCACTTTTAGGAATGATACAAGTTGTAAGCTATACAATATACACAACTTTATAGCACTTCCTTCTGAGTGGGCAAATTAGGCTACTAAAATAGAACTGAAAAAAAGCCATATTAGCAAGAAGCTTCACAACCAGAACTTTACCTTACTAAATTATAGTTTATGCTAAAATCCTGTTGAAATAAAATATACAGCATTTTCAAAAAACTAGAACATATGTATTTTAGGCCCTGTATTCATTCCTAAAAGATTCGTTCACCTGACTAAGCTAGTTTCTAAGATATGCCTAACAAGAAGACCCCCAACTAGAACTTCCCCATACTAAATATTATTAATAAATACATAATATTAATATATTTATTTATATTAGTAAAATATATAATATTAGTATATCTATTTATTTTAGTATGGTATTTATTAATAAATACCATACTAAATTATTATTTAGTAGAAGTTATCCCTCTAATCACCTTGGACATGACCAACAGTGGTCACCTCCTATGCCTTTGATGCATAAGTGTAATTTAATCAATATCCTGGGGGGGGGGGGAGCCTGAGTCAATTTGGTAAATATTAAGCAGTTCATAGTATTGACCAAAAAATAAAGTAAACATACCAATAGATGCCATTTTTTATGCTGTTTCTAATATAATAATTGCTATTCTTGCAAATTCAAATTTAAGCCCTTTTAGGACCCTTGAAAATAATAATTTAATTATATATGGGTTATAACATTTGTTTCTAACTTACTATTTTGTTATAAATCCATTTTGTAAGAGTTATATAATTCACAAACATTGATTTGTCAAGATTAAGCTGAATAAAATTAATTCAAAACATGTTGAATTCAAAAATTTTAAAACGTCATGTTGTCTTCTTATTCTGTTAGGCTGCTTGAAAATTGGTGTTTCACCTATATGTCAAAAAATATCAAAGCTGACACAAGAAACATGGCAGATGGAAAAGTAGGAAAATTGTTTTGAATTTTTTATCCTATTTAATTGTGACAAATCAATGCTTGTGGATTATATAGCTGTAACAAAATTGATCTTATAATGAAATAGCAAGTTTTAAACCAATGTTTTAACCCTTTTTATACCAAAAATATTTTTTTTTTAAATATCATTTTCAAGGTTCCAAAAAAGGCTTAAAACTAAATTTACAAGAAAAGCAGGTAAATATTTTGCTGTTCACATTATTGACTTGCAAATAATGTGAACATACCACTAGATGCTGTTTTTTATGCTCTTTCTGAATATAATAATTGCTTTTCTTTCAAATTTAATTTTTAAGCCCTTTTAGGACCCTTGAAAATAATAATATCATTCTATATTTTTTGGATATAGGCCAAAAAATGGGTTCAAAATTTGTTTCAAACTTTCTGTAAATCCATTTTATAAAAGTTGTATAATTCATAAACATTGATTTGTCAGGATTAAGCTGCATAAAAAAATCAAAACAAATCTGCCATGTTTTCTTCTTATTCTGTTAGACTACTTAAGAACTGCCATTTTGCCAATATGTTGAAAAATATCAAAGCTGACACAAGAAACATGGCAGATGGAAAATTTCAGAAATTGTTTTGAATTTTTTATCTAACTTAATTGTGATAAATCAATGCTCTTGGATTATTTAACTTTAAAAAAATGGATTTATAAGCAAGTAGTAAGTTTGAAACCAAAATTTTAAGCCTTTTTTATACCCAAAAACTGGAAATTTTTTGTCATTTTCAAGGGTTCAAAAAAGCCTTAAATTTGAATTTTGTGAGAGAAGTGAATATTATAGATATATATTTCTCACAAAAGCCCCATGGGCTGTGGATAATACAAATACAACAAAATGCATATACCATAATAATAAGTTCAAACACCTTTGAAAATAACACTACATTAGAAAACCCTCCCTATGTCTCATCCCCACACTCACGAAATTTCCCAAATTTCTAATATCCAGTTTGCAACTACTTCCTATTTTATTTTCTAAACACCTTTTATTCATGACATCCCTCCCAAATATTTCCCAAGTACATTCAATTCTTCACAATGACACATAAAATATTCTAAATCTTCAGACTCCTTGCACATCAGACAAGAGAAGGGACCACTCTGTACCTTAACTCTCCCTAAATACTTCCTTCTCCCCCCAAGCGGCGTAAAATTCCTCCTCTTACTGATAAGACCCATTTTAAAGTATCATTTTGGAGCCCAAATTTTAAATATATTTCTTCTCCCCAGGCTTTTTTAATGTTTCTATATATTCCAAGGGATTGTGACTTAACCTTGTCTTCTTGACAAAAATACAAAAACAGCATAAAGCACCTTGTCTTCTATATTCAGAAAGAGCATAAAAATGGCATCTAGTGGTGTGTTCACTTTATTTGTAAGTCAATAATATGAACACTAAAATATTTACTGAAAAGCCATTATTATATTCAGCAAGGGGATAAAAAATAGCATCTAGTGCTATGTTCACTTTATTTGTAGGTCAATAATTTGAACTACTAAATATTTACCATCAATTTTCCCAATTCAAGTAAAAAACAGTGAAAACTGGAAAATGAGCAATTTGGTACCATAGAGACCAAAATATACTAAAGAAAATGTAAAATTCCACTTCAGCTACTTTTGGCAATCATGGAAAGGGGTTAGGTTAGGAAAATGAAACTTTGAGGGATGAATCTACTGGCTAAAGTATGTCCTGGGAAGGTATTTTGAAGTACCTACCTCCTCTCCTTCTTCCTCTAGAGGTCAAGGCCATACCCAGGGGGGGAGGGGGTGGAACCCCAACAAAATGTTTGTCTTACTCATAAAAACATAACAAAAATGGATATAAACAAATTTTTCATGCATTTTTGAGTTTTTTGTGTAAACCCCAGCCTCTCCCCAAAAAAAATCTTTGAGTAACCACCCCCTGAAAAAGTCCTGGGTACAGCCTTGCTAGAGGGTCCTGAAATTTGCCTATATGACAGGTCTAGGCTATAACTATTGAAAATTTGACAAAACAACATTTTACCTTAATTTTGAGTTGTTAGTTTCTTTTCCTCTGGCTTTAGCTCTGAAAATGTAATTCCTGTTATTTGAGTAGCCAAGAATTTTAAGCCATATCAATGGGTTTTTTTTTCAAAATTTAGGAAATGTATTTGTATATCTTTAAAACCTTGTACATTGGATTATGCAAAGTTGTGCAGCAATTTTGAAAACAATTTTGTTGTACTTTATTTAAGTTGAAGAGCTATTTTGCTAGGTTTCACTTTTATAACCCATAGATTTTGAAGGTCAGGAACCCTATAGAGGGGGAATCCTTCACTAATAATGTCCCCATGAGGACTGCTGCCGAGGTCCTGAAGAAGAGACTTCCAACACAAACCAAACATGTCCCTACGGCCCATAATGACTCCTTCCCTTCTTTGACACCTAACCACCATCCAGTTGAGGACCTGAACAAGAAATATATGACCATGTTTGAAGGTGTTACAAAGCAGATCTCTTATCTGGCTGAGACAATAACATCACTTTGCAAACATAACATATTTTGCAAGCAAAATAACATCTCAGATACTGCCAGCTAATCTTCAAAATACAGCCCTTAGCCTGACCAAAATTGCTGAAAACCTAAATAGAGTTGAATCAAGCCCTACAACCAGTAACAACCCTCCACAAACCACCAGCCCCAGGGCTGCTGAAAGGAAACGAAAAGGAAAGGAGGCTATACCTAGCTCAGAAGGTAGTAGTAATAAGCTACAGAGACCCACTCTAGCCCCCTCACACACAAATGACTAGCTCACTTTTAGTGTTCCAACTAAATATCTGGGGATTCAACCAAGCCAAAAGAAAAGAACTCCAAAATATTTTAGTCAGGCATGCTCCTGATATTTTCCTACTTCAAGAAACTTTCTTAAAACAGGAGAATACTGTCCATGATTTCAAGGGGTACAATATTGCCCGCTGGGACAGAGTCCACAAAACAGGTGGTGGCCTACTGTCACTTGTGAAAAATTACCTAGCTTTTAGAATACATGACCCCAGTCCACAAGGGGAAGTGGAAGTAGGCATAATTGACATAAAACTACTGGGAAGCAACAAGTGGATTAGTATTGCTAACTGGTATGCCTCAAAGACAAATAAATTCTCCCTGAATCAATTCAAACTGATTGTGAGTGCATGTGGCTCTGTGGAAATAATTAGTGGTGATTTTATCCTGCACCACAGAATGTGGGTTATTGTATCAACAGAAGATCCAATTGCAACCCCTCTAACCAATTACATCCTGGAACCCATAAATAAGTTGTCCCTTGTCACCCCCAAAGACCTAAATACACGGCTGAACCCTCTCACAGGCAAGTACTGGTATTTATTTAGCCTTGGCCCCCTCATAAGGAGACATGTTAAGAAAACAATTCTTACTTTAAAATATGTATAATGATCCTAGTTCTTATATTATCCAAGGGGAGAACCTTTATCATCAAGTCTTTCCTCTAAAAATCTTAAAAGGAGAAAATGTTTCCAATCATTATCTAATAAAATTACTTCAGCAATCATAGCTTCTTCAGAAAGAATATTTGGTTACAAACAACCTCATCCCAAGAGAAAAAATTCTACTCCTGTATGGAACAATAAATGCCAGAAAGCCTACCTAGAGAAGAAAAAAGCAAAAAATAACTTCTCTAGATACCCTCAATTGAGAATAAAATAGTTTTCAAGCAAAAGACAGCAGAATTCAAAAAGACACTAAAGGCTGAGACACAAGATAGATGGAGAAGGCTCATTGAAGACAAATTTGGCCAATTTTGATGTAGAGATGTTCCGAGGAAATTGTGATGATCCCCCCATGGCACTCGGGGGAAGGGCGATAAGTTATGAATTTTGTCTGTTGTTTACATATAGTTTCTGTTAGGCTATTTGGAAGTAAATAGACTATTTGAGTGAGGGAAATTTTCCGCAAGGGGAATTTCCAATGGGAGAATTGTCCATGGGCAGGGACGTTTCCAAAGATGAACTTACAAGGAGAAGTATTAGACGGGAGAATTTGTTAGAACTCCTATATCAAATTTATTTTACTTTCTCTTTGCCGATTCAATTTAACATCTAGAGATGTTCCGGGGATATTGTCCGGGGTAAATTTTCAGAGAGGTTAAAATTGCCTGGGACATTTTTTTGTGGTAGGGAGGGAGTTCTCAAGGGGAAATTTTCCATGGGAAAGTTTTTAGTGGGTGTAATTCTTCGTGGCGGAATTTTCTGCAGGATATATTCTCCATGTGGAAATTTTTCGCGGGAGAAATTCTTCATCAGAGGATTTTCCGTGGAAGAAACTTTCCATTCGGAGGATGGGATTTCAATGAAAAATTTCCTGTTTAAGGGGCTTTTCGGCATGATTTGAAAAAGACCAAAAATTAAATGAAAGACAAGTCTTTTTTTTTCAAATGAAAATAGACTTAAGAGAAATTTCTTGGTGAAATTGTCCACAAGAAAATTTCTGGGTGGAATTTTCAGCAGGGACGGATTTGTAGTCGTGATTTCCTGGCATTAAATGAAAACCAAAAATTAAATAAGAAAAAGTTTTTTCAACGGAAACTAGGGAGAAATATTGAAACTAAAAACAAAAAGAAATCCTACCGTATGTGAGGGGAGTTACCCCCTCCTTTAAAGAGTTCCAATTATTTAAAAACAGCTCCTGAAACACAAGGGCTACTTAATTAGAATAAGAAGCTTGTTTTTAAAATACTAGAAAATACGTGTATGAAGGGCAACCCTCTCATATACGGAATAATTTCTGTTCGTTTTAAGTTGTAATGATGAACCTTACTTTCAGTTGAAAAAACCTGTGTTCTTTTATTTTTATTTAATCACTGAAAGGTAGAACAAATGCTCAGGGAAAAAAACATTGACATGTTGCTGAGTTTGAATAGCCAAAAGTAGCCAGTAGGTCATCTTTCTTTATCCTGAGCCCAAGTAATTTCAAGTCTAGATTTCTATGACATTCACTCTTGTAATCGAAGTTTGTTTTATTGACTGATTTTCAATTATTCAAAGTTTAAAAAAATTGTGCAAAATGCCCTTTTATTATAATTTTTGGTACTTTTCTATCAGCCAGTACACACTCGAGAATTTGGATCTACAGGTACGGGGTAGAAACAACCGCTATGCTTGGGAAATAGATAGGATATATATAATTTGGGCTGAATATTTGCACGCTAGGGGGTGGTGAGGTGGGGGTTAAGTATAGCGGGGCTGCATGCAATAAGTAACCTAACCTAAATAAACCAAAATACCAACTAAACATTTATTAAAACATAGCTACACTGTAGTTTTCCACTGAGTCGAAGCTAATTGTCTCCGTATACAAACAGCAATAAACCAGTTGTTGTATGATTTTATAGATTCAGATTCTCGAGTGTGTAGTGGCTAACAGATAAGTACCCAATTTTTTTTTAACTTTGGCAAAGCCAAGTGTTAATCTGAGTAAAAACTGATCAGAAATATCGAAAACGATATATCGATTATCGAATATCGAAAGTAAAAATATCGATATTTCGATATATCGTTTGATCAAATTATCGACCAACACTAGCTGACTAGAGCGTGACTGCAGACAACTGTGCGGGACAACCTTGAGAAGCAAGACCCCTGGTTAAAAGTATAGCCTATAAAAAGGCAGAACATTGCAATGTTTTTTCAGTAGTGGAATTGCTTTTCCTCGGATTCGGGTATTTCCCAACGTCCAGCTCCGTTTGCTCTCTTATTTTAATCAAATAATTCTTTAAAATTTATATTCATAACGAGTCGAAGGGGGTAGTCTTGTAAAAGACCCTTTGTCAGAATTTAACTCTTATTGATAGAAAAACATCTTCAAGCACTAAAAAAAGCATCTAGTGACTAAAATGGTCCAAAGTTTCCACAAAGTTTCCTCCATTCAAGTGAGGGTAGAACTTTCAAAATGAGCAACCCCTGATGTATATACGATCAAACCTTACATAAAACCTTATCTACCCCACGGGGAATAACTTACAGCACTTCACCCGGGCTCTGGGGGTTGTTTCGACCCCTGAGTTTTGTTCTTTGATTTTTACACTCTTATGAATAAAATGGCTATCTCAAAATTTTGATCGGATGCCTTTGGAGGAAAAAGGGCCTTGGGGGGAGACTAGTTGCCCTCTGATCACTCTTGACTCTTAGAAAGGGGTCTGTAAATTCCGATTTACAATCGAAACAGCCTCCTCAGAAATTTATACGAGCATCCCTCCCATAAAAACTATGAGTAACCCCGGGGAATAAAAACAACACTTACCCCAGGTTTTTGCGGGCTGTGTTATCCCTGGAGTTTTTGTTATATGATCAGGGGTTTATTTTGCACAAAATGGCTGCATAGATATTTGATCGGACGCATTTGGAGAAAAGAGATAGAGGGGGGAGGGGCTATCGGCCATTGGATCACTTTTGACTCTTAAAAAGGGAACAGGAACTTTTGATTTCTAATCATTGGAGTCCCCTTCGAATTTTATACGACCAATTCTTCCATAAAAATTGTATGACCCTCCCGGGCGCAAGTTACAACCCTTTCTCCGGACTGTGGAGGGGTATATTGCCCACAAGTTTTTTTTTATCTGATTTTTGGACTATTTCAAACAAACAGGCAGTCTCAAAATTTTAATCAGATGCAGTTGGAGAAACAAGGGTGTGTGGGTGGAGGGAGGAGGGGAGAGGTAAATGTCATCTGATCCCTTTTGATTCATAAAAAGACAACTAGAACCTCCAATTTCCTATCAAATGAGCCACCTCTGAAGTTTATATGACCAAATTTTCTACAAAAACCTTATACAGCCTAGGAACACAACTTAAAGCACTTGCCCCGGCCTCTGGGGGTTTGTGTCGACCCTGAAGTTTTGTTATCTAATGTTTGACGTATTTGTAACAAAATGGCTATCCCAAAGTATTTATAAGACGGGTTTGGGAAAAAAAGGCATGGGGGGAGGCTAGTTGCCCTCGGATCTCTTTTGAGTCTTAAAAAGTGAACTAGAACATTCATTTTCCAATCAAATGAGCCCTCTATTAAGTTTATACGAGCGTCCCTTCCATAAGAATCATATATGCCCCCAGGGCATAACTTACAACGCCGGACCCCTGGCCCTGGGGTGTTTTGTCGACACCGGAGTTTTTGTTATCTGATCTTCGAACTATTTTTAACAAAATATCTATAAAGTGTCCTCCCCTCACGGGAAACTACTCCGAGAAAATTTCTTTCCGCGTAAAATACACCCCCCCGCCGTGAAATTCCTTCTTGACAATTCAATCCTGGCTAAAAATACCATCCCCTGTAAAATTTCTTGTTGACAATTCAGTCTGAAAAATTCTCCTTAGCATACTTTCATTTGTAAAGACTAAATTCTAATTGTTTTCCCCATCACTCCAGAATTTCCCTCTTCCATGGAAATTTTTTGCCGGACGTTGATCAATCCCAACACACTGAAAATAGCCCCCGGATAATTCCCCCAAAAGATCTCCACATGCAAAATTGGGTTGGCAAAGAGAATGTGAGACAAATAGAAAACATTTAGAATAGGAATTCGGTCAAATCTCCCCAGTGCAAAATTTCCCCTGAAAATTTCTCCCTCAAAAATTTCCCTTCCTACGAAAAAATCATCCCCGTTGAAAATCCCCCCCCAGAAACGTCCTCCCCCCACAAAATGTATGTATACTTACCAATCATAAATACTATAGGCCGACTTAAACACAGGGAAATTTTGTGACTTACAAACATTTGCCCAGAGGCTGTGAGAGGTCATATTATCTCCAAAAAGGAAATCTCAACATTTTGATCTAACGACGTAGAGAAAACAAGGGGGTCGGCGCGGGGATAGTTTTTCCTCCAATATTTTTTTCACTTCAACTAGGCACTAGAACTCTTAATTTCTATTCGAATGAGCCCTGTCCCGACATTCTGGGACCATAGTTTTAATCACAACACCCGTGGGGAAACAAACCAAAAACAAGTAAACAAGCATCCGTGATCTTTCTTCTTGCAAAAAATACAAACGTCAACCTTTTTTGATGGTGGGAGCTTTAAGCTTCTACTACAGTGTTATCTGATACGCTGAAATTTATGGTGTCATTTTCATTAATTTTTTCCACATTGAGGGGATATTTCCATCTGTTACGAGAATCAGGCTTTTGATGGGTTGCACTAAACTTAATAAACCTTATATGCTCGGCACAATCATAACAAGCCAGTTCTTTTGATATGCCTATTGTCATCAAAGTTCTGCTTCTTAGAGGTTCAGTTACTATTGAGCCGCGCCATTCCTTACTGTCTCTCCTCTACCACGAACTATTTGATTCTGAACAAGCGTTTGGTTGAGACGAAAGAAGACTTTAGTCAAGGTCCTATCCTTCTATGGTGTACAAGACTAATATATTAAAATGATTAGTGCTATGCAGGAGAATTTTTTTTTAAATAAAGTTTTCTGATGAAAGTAAACAGCAAAGTTGAAACATAAAACGAACAAAAATTGCTACTTGACATTTTGCACTACGTATTTTTGAAAAACTGCTTCAAATAAACCGGCTCATTTCCAAATATTCGTAGAATTTTAGAAAACTAGCACTTTACTTGTGCTACAAAAACACATGGTAAATTAAAAAAAAAAAAAAAAAAAAAAAAAAAAAAAAAAAACATTTGAAATTTGAATTCTTAACGAGAGCATTTTGCTTGGAAATACTCTCTAGAAATACATATAAAAAACCTACCGGATTCCACTCCAGTGAGAGTGTGAAATCCAACCTTTTCACCTCAACAATTATGACTTATTATGCCTAGAAAAATTTTGATTCTATCACCCTACATAACTGCTTCAAAGAATGTGGGTTCGCCAAGGAAACAGAAAACACAACAAGGTCATCAAAGTCACGAGATTTAACGGAATTCATCCCCTTAGACAAAGAGTGTGGACTTCTACCAAACTCACCGTTGAGAATTTTGTTCAGAAGGACGGAGAAATCACTGTCCACGGTGCTTTAACCGATCCCGAATTGTTGACTCTAGATAAGGGCGAGGAAGCTATAGAAGAAAAGCCACTTGCTCCATTCACATTGAGCCAGACGTGATTATCCATCAATACCTTACGTTCCTATGCTCTTAGAACAGAAACAAGTGATAATTTCTTCCTAACTCTTACTATCATCGAAAATGAATTGGACGAAGTAAGATGGAAGTCGCTCCATAAAAAAGAAATCACAAACTATTTTATAAAATAATTTTTTGGCTCCCATGGTTTTTAACCTACTCCATGGACATATGCGATTAAGAAGTTAATATAAGAGGTCATATGTATGTTTTTACATACATGTGATTATGTATTTTCAATAAAGCATTTTTTTTTTACTTGAAATTACTCCTTGTCCCTTTTTGATAATTTGAAATTTTGTTAGGTTGAACATCTGGGTAAGTTGAACTTTTCTCTGGTCCCATGAGTTTAAAATTAATGAAAGTCGGTGGTATTATGCTAAAATCCAGGACACACTGAATAAAGCCCGCGTCTAAATCTCAAAGCCACTGTTGATAAACAGGTTTACGCTGAATAGTGAGATATTACTCAATCCGTGGCAGAAGATTCAAACTTTAGTTTTTTGGGATTTAGGGGGACTAAAAGGTATCTAGTTTAGGTTACTTATTTAACATAGGCTATGCTTTAACCCCTCCCCCCTAAAGTACAAATATATAGGCTATATTTGTTCATAAACTATCATACTTTAATCCTATTTTGTTTTAATTCATTAGCATTAACCAAACTTCACTTTTCGCATGTGTCCTGGATTTTAGAACAGTAGCGAGTTGACTGTATTGAAATTGATATTGTTCGATGATGCTCAACATTTACGGCATTATTCAAAAAACTGAAATCTTATCTCAGTTCTTATTTCATTTTTCATAAGTAGATTGTCTTTTCGTAATTACTTTCCTTTTTTTCAATTATATCTCATTTTGTTGCTGTAGGCATCGGAAAAGGGAGTGTCAGTTTGACACTCCATGTAAGTTTAAGTGTAAGTTTTTTAAATGTCTAAAAATACCAGGGATTTCAGTTCGAAGCGGAGAATTAACCTGCTATAAAAAAAGCTATATTTTACAGGGCAATTCTAAAATAAAAATATGACATATGCAATGAGGGTGGGTTTTGATCATTGGCCTGTAGAAATCTGAAGATCCTGGCAATATCTCACTTTATGCGGCATTTGAGATCTAGAGAAGTTGTTGATCAAGGAAAGATGGACTGACGAGGTTTTTAAATGATCTACGCCGAACATAATATTCTTCGCTCTAATATGTTTTTCTAACGCTCAAACCTAATTAAATATACCTAAGTATGATAAAAAAAAAAAAATATAATAATATAGAAATTAACAAAAAAAACCGTTGTGCACGGGGCTTATGACCAAAAAACTATAGCAGCATATAAAAAAATTACCAGTGAATCTTATGGTACTGGATTAAGCGGTTAAAATATATACTTTAAGTTTAAAATGCGTGTTTGTTCATGTCTGATTTTCTTTTATTATAGTTTTTTATAGATAATAGATTAAAATTGAATGCATAATTGAATAAATGATATAGTAAAGTATTTGATCTCTATGCTAAGAATTCTTGTCTTTCCAAATTTTGATAAATACGTCTGTAAAAATTAAGTTTTTTTTGTTCCTTGAGAAGTTCTTGTTTCTAACAACCTTTAATTCTAAAAAGTTTTCCTTTAATTTCCCTCACCGCTACTCTGGTGTCTCTCCCCCTGTAAAAATATTTGAAAGCCCCCATGGAGCATTCGCTTTTGATTTTCTTTAATAAAGGCAAATACAAATGGTAGCATTAAAATTACCCCCCCCCCCTCCAAAAACACAGTTGGGAAAAAATGTCAACTATCCTAGGCAGTACGCTAGCGCTGCCTATAACAGTTGCACTTTACTGGAAACTTTACTGAAAATTTGCACTTTACTGAAAATTTGCACTTTACTGAAAAAATACAAATGAATTGTCAGTTTACATATACTGATATTTAGTAATCAAAATGCTAATATTATTTGATTTATTACAGTTATAAAATTAAAACATTAATTTTTTTTTCAGCAAACTACAAATTTTGTTCTGGTCTTGGGAAGGCATAGGATTTTCGCACCCAACTTATGTTAATTTCTGTTGGTTTTGAGTTTGACTTGTTAAATTATTGTAATTTCTGTTCATTTTGGGTTTCATTTATTTATCGATGCTGATTTGTGATAGTTTCACGCTTGGTAGATTATTTGATTTTATTTTTGCTCATTTTTTCTTTAATGGAGTTCTTTACTTTTCTTTGAAAAAATTAATTTTTGGAAAGTTTTTTAAATTAATAGTATAAATCAAGGAAAAATACTAATGGTAGGATTGAAATTACCCCCCTCTCTTCCGAAAATAAAGTTAGAAAAAATTGTCTATTATAGTTTATATAACGCAGTTAAGATATATTGTAGAAAAATATCACTAGCTCTTGATGTACAAGGTCTATAAAGACTAGTCAAATACCATTAACCGTTCCTGAGGTATTGCAGATACGCTCTTTTGACAACCTGGATTCCCATGCTGTCTTTTGATTTAGTTCAAAATACTCCTAAATATGCCCTGAAAATCTCAATTTAATGCCCTGAGATATTGCAGATATGCCCTTTTGACTACCTGGATTCTCAGAGTGTCTTGTGATTTAGTTAAATATCCTTTTAGTATTCCTTGAAGTTTCAACTTGATAACCTTGGCTGTTCCTGATATTTTCATTATCAGTTCTTTTTACGACCTGGATTTATAGAATAGTTTCTGATTTAGTTCACGACTCACCACATTATTCCCTGATAGTTTCAACTTAATGCCCGTAGCTGTTCCTGAGATATTGCAGATACGTCCTTATAATAACCTGGGTGCACATGGTGTCTTTTGATTTGGTATAACATCCCCCTCAGCATTCCCTGAAATCCACCTTAATACCCTTGTTCTTTCCTGACCAACCTTTGGTTTACACTGCCGCCCTTCCCAATGATGAGCCTAGCATGAAATCAATGAGCACATTGCTTAATTTACAACCCTTCCCTAGGAGGTCTATGGGGAATAGAGCATCCTTAGATGGAGAGTTATTAGACCTTTTGACTATTTTAAATAAAGTTGCTATTTAAGAAAGTGTTAAGAGGGGAAGGGGGGCTGATGGGGCATCTAAAAATGACAAGGGGTCCCATGCCCTCCAAGGACTTTTCAACATGCCCTGAAAGTATCAACTTAATACCCTCATCCGTTCCAGAACTATTGCTGATGCCCCCTTTTGACAAAAAGCATGAACATAGGGTATTTTTATTTTGCTCAGCGCCCCCTCAACATTTCTTAAAAGTAGTCACAGTCGGAACTAGTGGCAGTTGCAGACCCTCTAGTATTAGCAGCAGCGACACTGGCAGATTCAAGTTAATACCCTTATCCGCTCCTAAGATATTGCAGATTCCTTATTTTGATAGTCCGAATGCAAACGGTGTCCTTTGATTTAGTTTAGCATCCAGAAAATTCCCTGAAATTTCGCATTGACACCCTTCACAGTTCGGACACACCCAGGACCAAACATTCCGCTTTTGCAATGGTAAATCTTGTGTGTAAACAATAGGAAAATTATTCAAAAAAATATACTTTTTCCAATTTTGATAAGTTGTGACGAGGGGCCTTCACATCGGGTCAATGGGGATGGCTTAGTGGCTATTAAAAAATCCCCGGACCGTGATTTGAGAGCTTGAACTGAATAACGTTAGCCATCCTTGAGTTGTTGCTGATATGCCTTTTTGACAATCAATATGCAGTGTATTTTATTTTGTTCAACATCCCCCTTGACATTCCCTGAAAGTAGGCTCAAGTAAAATAAATCATAGTCACAGTTGTAAGAAGTCAGAGGTGCAAGTAGTCGTCGTCCTACTTAATCTCAGTCTCAGCTGCAAGTAGTTACAATCAGAGTAGCAGCAGTAGTGGCTCTAAAAGTTTCAAGTTAAAACCCTTGCCCGTTCCTAGGAAAGTGCATTTACACTTTGTTGATAACCTGGATGCAGATAATGTCTTTTGATTTAAGAAACCTACACCTCTGTGTTCCATGAAATTTAACCTTAATAGTATAATTTTTTACGGAATAAATCAGTATTAAAGCCCCCCCCGCCTGTCTTAACAGAATGTCCGGGTGTACATAAAGGGCAAATGAGGTAACTTCCATTCCTTCACCGGGGATTTTATGGGGGGGGGGGGTATGGGTTCCAGGAAGGCCTGATTGTTTGAACTGTTTACCATTTTAAAGAGAATGGCTCTAGACAGAGCGGGTGGTCACCCTCCGATAACTGTTCAACCCCCCCCCAACATGCCCTGAAAGTTTCTACCCTGAGCCGCTCTTAGAGCTAATACAATCGTTTTATAACCATCCTGAATATGAAGTGGTTTGATTTAGTTCAAAGTTTTCTAAAGCTTTTTTTTTCCATGCTGATGAATGGCCTGTGAAGCGCAGGTACCGACCTTCTGGTTCTATTACTTCGACCGGAAGTACAATGCGTGGTAGGGGAAAATCATCCGACGCTTTCCATGTTTTTCCTCTAGATTTCTCAAGGTACCCGTTTGGAGCTGTGCCGACTCTTGACAAAGCTTACAGTCAAACCACTGCCACTCGTTCCAAACTAAATACCAAGCAAAACCAGGAACCGAATCCCCGTCCTCATGGACAAGGAAATTCAAGTTTAGCGCGCTAACCACTCGGCCAGGATGGCCAAAGGTTTCCTGAAAGTTAAACCTTAATATCCCAAGTGTTTCGAAGATCCGGGGTCAAGCATTTTCCTTTTCCCAATCTCAAACTGTAGATATATGTTAGCATTCAGTAATTTACAAGCCTTGGCCCAGGGACTGTAAGGGGTTATGTTTTTCCCGAAGCCATAGTTGTTTGACCTTTAAACTATTTTAAACAAGATGACAATTTTAAATTTTGATCAGATTTGTTTGTGAAGAGAGCAGCTAGAAAGGGCAAGTGGCCCTCAAAATGGCTCACAAAACTAAAGGCTATCCGAACTACCCTTACTGTATGCCTATCTACCTTAATTCTGCCCTAGTATGATACGCTATCATCAACAAGGAAAAACAATCATTATGATACAACTCTGGAAAGCTAAGCCAGCTTTGCCTCTCACAGATACTATCTGTCTCGGCTTCACTGTAATTACTCTTACCTCTCAAGTCTTTCTTGAAAATTTGACAAGCTGTTTTTTGAAGTCTGAGACCACTTTTCAACATTCTCCTCACCATGCTCTAAAAGTTTTACGTTAATTTCCATAGCTGCTCTGAAATCATTGCAAATATACATTTTTGATAAATTAGATGCATATAGTATCTTATAATTTAGTTCAACACATCCCTCAATATTCCCCGAAGTTTTACCTTAAAACTCCTAGCCTTTTTGGACACCTTTACATTATATTATTTATCAAATTCATTGCCCCGGGGCGTTAAAGGGCCTGACATACCAGGTAGCAAAGCTATTAGACCTTTCGAGCATCTGGAACAAAATGTTTTTCAAAATTTTAATAGGGGTTGAGGAGAGGCGGCTTCTAAAAACAACAAATCTTACCCAAAAGGGGTTAGAATATGAGCAAGTGCAAATTCAAAGATAGCCAATGAGTTTTTCACAGTCTGAACAGAATCACAGAATCACAACAGAATTTGAACAGAATCACAGGCTAAACAGAATTTGAACCACTCATTTTTAAAAATAACAGCAAAGAATTTTTTTGCCAATTTGCCCCACAAAAGATCACATTTGGTCCAAGAAAAGTCAAAATACCATAGAATACAAACTTCAAAGTTGACAGTGGGATCTTCATGGTCTAAAACCCTCTTGAGTATAATTTAAGCCCCCAATTTTAAAAAAAGGCTCCAGAGTGTGATATGCATACCGCTGTGACAGTGTCTTCATAAGCCGTTAAAAATCCGATAAAATGAATGGCTCATTTAACAGCTACTATCTTTGCACACGTGCCCCTTATAACATACTGAATAAATAAAGAAATCTAACACTAAATTCAAAACGAACAGGAACTATTCTGGAATGCGGAGGGCTGCCTCCTCCTACATCCCTCCCTCCTTACGTAAAGGCTTTAGCACCTCAAATTCAACGACCATTGTGCTTTAAGAATCGTTCTAAAAAAATCGTGCAAAAACTCAAATTTTCCTGTAAAGAGTGAGTGACTGAGGAGATGGCAGTCCTCCTCCTTCCAAAATACCTCCAGTTCGTTTTAAGTTTTAGTATTGCTCTTACTTACTTTCAGTTCAAAAAACTTGTTTTTTTTACTTAGTAGACTATTTTTCATATCACCCCGGGAAAATCCCCCCCCCCTGTAAACTTCCCTCCGAAAAATTTCTTCTCAAAAGAAAGTTCGCCCCGTGAAACATCCCCTCCTCTCTCCAAAAAATTCCAACCAAATGGCTATATCAAAATTTTGATCCAGCTGGAACGAGGGAGGGGGATTTTCGGTATTCTGTCCAAATTTAGTTTTACATGCACTTTTCTGTGGAGAGGTGAGTTTTCTGGGGGAAGCGGGAAAATAACCCACGCACAACCGATCCTAGCCTTGCCCATACTTGTTATGTGAACGTCACCAAATATAAAAACAAAATCACCTTGTTATTAATATCTGGAATTTTCCATATTTGGTCAATATTTGGAGAATAAATATCATAAATAACTGGGATACAGTCTCCCTGATTTAGAGTAATTGTTGTACTGATGCTAGATGGCAGAAGCAGTCTGCCATCTAGCATACTTGTTATACCCCCCCCCCCCCCTTGAAGCTGCTGGTATTCACTCATGCTACTTGGTAATAATATCCGATCAAAATTTTGATCGGATGTCTTTAGGAGAAGGGGCCTCAGAGGGGCTAGTTGACCTCTGGTCTTTTTGGTTAGAGGCAACGCTTTGGTCATGAGGGTTTTGGCCAAAATTACTGCTTCAAAAGACAAAGTTTTCTTTATTTATATTAGGCTCCTCTTATTATAATAAATTAACGGCAATAATTTTCAAACTTATAAGGGACAAAAAAAATACGAACCATTTCAAAATCCCCTGACACCCCCCCCCCCCAATAAAATATAGGTGGTCCTGTTAGCATGAGAACAATTCTTTAAAATTAGAGATAATTGCAAACCCAATATAAAATCTATCCCCCCCCCCGCCTGTTAAAAAAAAAGCCAATTTTTAAAAAAACAGCAAATTCGCTATTTAACGCGCGGGGGGTTTTGGGGGTCTGTTATATCCCGAGGCATTTTATTGAAAACGTCAAATTATTCCGGGAAAGATGACAATCTCAAAACCTTGATCGGATGTCATTGAAAATTACTCGTGGGGCATGCGAGATATTAAACAGGGCACCGGAGGAGGGTTAGACCACCAATCAGTTCCAGAACCTAAAAAGTCACTTGACAATTCAATTTTACCGTTGTCACGGCATTTATTTGTTTTTTTTTTATTTTATGACGATTTTGTTTGTTGCTACTGTACGGAGAGTTGAAGAGCAATTTTTTCATTCCAGTATCTGGAGATAGCATTATTTATTTATTGTTGAGTGTATATAAGCCCAAATACCAGTTATTCCCAGGGAGGGTCATTGATTTCAGTTTTGTGGAAACATTTTTTTATTGATTAATAAAGAACTTGAACTTGAACCCTCTCCTCAAATCCCTGTACACAGGTGGGAATTTTTTTTATGTCTGAAAGACATGGTCTGTCTCAGCACTATTGATAAAAAACTAGCAATTAATGATATTCGTATTTATTCAGCATCCAAAATTAAATAGTAAATAAACAAAACCCAGCTTTAGTAAACATCATAACCAAAGATAATAGGAAACTGAACGAAAAGGACTCTGGCCGTAAAAAGGAATTAATAACTATTACCGATAATTCGAACGCAGTGCTACTCGGCAGAAATAAACAATTTCTAAATGAGATTAATTTGAGTTCAAACAAAACTTACTAAAATTTAGCTAAAAGTCAACGTTTGCTTGGAACCATAGACAGCATGTATGAAAAACCGGCATCCAACTGAACAATTTTGTTGTAACCGACAAATTCCTCTTCTTCTTCTGTTTACATTGGCGGGCTTTTCAGTTGATACTATTTAGCCCTTTTCCTTTTGCTTCACTCTGTGGGCTGAGCAGACTACTGGCTTGGTTGCCTCTTATTTATTAGATATCCTCTGATATCTTTCAGTAGATCTTTTGACTCAAGGAGTTCGAATACAAGATGATGACAAATTTTTAGATTGTGTTCACCTTAATTGATTTTCTTCCATAAACTTTGACTTTTAAAAGCAAGTTTAGCATTTCATCCTTACAAAAAAAAGAAAAAGAGAAAATAAGAAACCCTGAACGACTTGTGGTATAAAAATGTATTTTCTTCGTGTCTCAGGCTCATGCCCCCCCCCCACCCTGAACACTTGAATTTCTTAGGGTTTTGGCAAAATCTTGGAAACACATTTGCATTTCAAATGCAAAAACAGGAAAAGGTTGTTTCTTTATGAGAACAACCATAAAAACTATTTTTCAAAGTTGAGAATACAAAAGAACATAGAATCTTAATAAATGAAAAGTACCCGATTCTTTTGAAGAATGCGGCAGTGTTTTCAAATGCAGAGTCTTTTCAAAAATCAGTATTTTCTGTGGTAGTCTGGTAGTTCTTATTTTAAAGAATGCGGTAGTCTTTTCAAATGCAGAAGTGTGCGTGGAGATATACTAAAAAATAGTATAATACTTTTAAAATAATACTTTGTTTTAAGCTTTTGCTTTTAGACATAAGATTTTGCTGGGTAGCACTAGAGGGTGTATACATCTACATGATATAGTATACATATACATTTAGATGGCCGTGATCTTTCAGTTTTCCATACTCTTTGGGAATCATAGCACTTAATAACTTCTACCAAAAAGTGTAAGCTTCTCGTGTTTTCTACTGCAGTCTGGATGGATGCACTTCATTTCCTTTGTTATGGCACGTGGTTGGTCCAATGGGGAACATAGACTTTTAACCCCAATTGCCGATACTCCTGGTTCTGCATCGGTTCCCCTAGAAAAAGAAGTGCCAGTAATAATAAATATAAAACTTTATATAAAAAATATTATTCGTTAAATGAATTTTTTATTACTAATTATTTTCCACTCTAATTATTCAAAAAAATTTTTTTTTTTTAACTTCCTGAAACAAGACAATTGATAACAAAACAATCTGGTCGCATTTCTTCAAAAGGTATATACGCATTTAAGTATGTTACGCAATAAAAAGATATATCAAGTCAATAACTCAAACCTTGAAAAAACAAATAATAGACCCGTTCTTTTGCACTAAGATCTTACATCTAAGATCTTACAGCTCACTGATGTGAGCAAAAAGTGTGAAAGACGCCATCTTTCTACCATACAGAACAATGATGAGAGAACTTAGATGATATACTCACTCTTTTGCACTAAGATCTCACATCTTTCAGCAAAGATTTCCGTTCTTTTGATTCATCTTTGTTCTAAGATCTTTCAGCTCACTGATGTTAGCAAAAAGTGTGAAGAGCGCCATCTTTCTGCCATATAGAACAATGATGGGAAAACTTTGATGATATACTCATCATAGAGCCATTTTTTATCAACAATATATTAAAAATAAGATATTTAAAATTTATGAACATATAATCGTTTTTAAAAAAATATTTGTTCAAAGATCTTACAGCCCACTGATATTAGCAAAAAGCGTGAAACCCGCCATCTTTCTGCCATACAGAAAAATGATGAGAGAGCTTTGAAAATATACTCATCTTTGTTCTCAAACCGCTGATCAGAGCAGAATGATGAAAGACATTTGCATAAAAAAGACAAAAGATGCAAGATCTTAGCACAAAGATGAGTAAAAGAACAGCCCTAATATAGAGAAGGATAACCTTGTTTATTATTAATAATGTACCATGTACCTTTTCAAAAAGAAACGTAATTGAAAAACAAGCTAATAATACATGACACCAAAGAGCTTATGAAAAATGCAACTTTCCTTTGTAGGTGTAATTGTAATTAAGAATTAGCAAACTGTCAACGTTTGAATTTTTATGTATGAAAAGCGGTATCACGCTCTACAAAGTGTCAACACTGGACAAATGGAGTGCTGCCTTAAAAACTTCACGGTTTTGAAACAGCAAAAAAGAAATTTCTTGGAAAATCATGGTTTTCAGGTATGAATTGACCTAAGATAGGTTCCATGGGGCAAAAAATATTAATTTTGATGTCCTTGGTATTATAGATAATTTCGGAGACCACGCAGCCTTTCCATGATCATAAATAAAAGTTCAACTAGGGATAAAATTCTTTTAATAGACAGTGCTTCATAAACAGTGATAGAAATTGACAAAAAAAATAACAGATTTTTTACTACTGATGACGGTTACTGCATATGTGACCGAAATATCTGGTATTTTTCGTGAATTTCTATCATTGTTTGTAATCACTGTCTATTGAAAGGATTTTTATCCCTATTTGAACTTTAACTTATCTTGGTATTTAATGGATACTTGTACTGGTTATTCAAGGACAGCTTTTAGCGCATCCGAGACCCGACTTTTTCCATTTTCAACTTTCTATATGTGAGAAAAGAAGATTTAGCCCATTTTGGAAAAAAGAACGCAAAAGACACTCGCAATCTAAACATTTAGAGGATTGACCAATAAGTAAGAAGATTAGAGTCAAGATTTTTTGGAAATAGGGAGCAATGAATGACATTTTTACCTGTATCTTAAGTATACAGAAAAATAAAAACCGACATTTAGCTGATTTTTTGTCTTGAAACCTTTACGGTATCCCTCGCGGAAACCCTAACGGGATCTCAACACTTCCTCAAAACATGTGCTTCATGAAATTGATATAGAAGAAATCAAGGAAATAGATTTTTCACTTTAAATCTAAATGTCCGTACATAACAATTTTGACGTAACTGTTCGGAATTTCTGGTGTGGATAATTGTCAAACAAGATACTGATAGACTAGTTTGTTCAAAAACAAAAAATCTAGGTCTCATTAGGCCACTAGTGCCTAGGGCAGAAGCTAACCCCATTTCTGACATTTCAGGCAGTGAGTGAAGCTCTATTTTGATTCTAAGTTAAAAGTGCCTGACGTATTGGTCAAGATATATATATATATATATATATATATATATATATATATATATATATATATATATATATATATATATATATATATATATATATACATATATATATATATATATATCGAATATTAAACCCTCGAATATTAATACCCTCGAATATTAAATAAGAGGGCGCGGACCAAGGGGGGACCCAGTCTCTGGGGGTCTTAAATAGCCGGTGCACCCTTGTCTGGTGGATATAAATACGGACAGAGGAGGAGGTGAGCCCCTCTGATAGCGATCTTGCTGGGCCCACCGGCGCGTGGATATGTCCCGAAGACGTTAAACTCACCCCCAGTAATGGGATAAATTGCTTGGTGACGCCGTGATGCCAAGTGGGATGATCCTCCCATCGAGGACAACTGCGAAGAGCGGAAGACACACTCGAGGGTGTCAACGGTCCCGGCTAGAAGGAGAGAGGATTGGCTTGCCGTTGCTTCAAAAGCTAGCCAAGAAACTTTTCCTCTTTAATGAATTATGACTAGGCAATCAATGAGAACACGAAATAGGGCTACCGCGTCCGGGGAAACCGACGGACAAGCTACCGCGTCCGGGGAAACCGACGGACAAGCTACCGCATTCGGGGCAACCGATATATTGAAAGCCAATAGCGTTGGAAACGAATCAAGGCAACGTTTGACAAGTCCGTCACAAACGGACGCTAGACCGGTTTTATCTACAAAAATCACCACCAGGATCGGCACGTTAAATCTTCGGACACTTTCGAAACCAGGAAAGAAAGACATGCTCCTCCGTGAAGCAAACCGCTACAATTGGGACATCATTGGCCTCTCAGAAACTCATCTACCAGGTATCATCGAAGAACAGATAGGAGATGCAGCCCTCCTGCTTTTTGGAAGGCAAGATGGAACACACAGACAAGGAGTTAGCTTTTTGCTGGAAAAAGCAGGAAGGAAATTTCTTCTGTCAGTGGTGTCTGTCTCGGAGAGATTAATGATGATCCGACTCAAAAGCAAGTTCAAAAACCTCTCCGTGGTGCAGGTCTATGCTCCGGATTCATCAAGGTGGGATGAAGAGTCTACAGATTTCTATTCTCAGCTCTAAAGCCTTTTCAATACCAGTCCGAAGAAAGACATTGTGTTAGTCCTTGGGGACTTCAATGCTAGCATGGGGAGATAAAATAGTGGACACAGAGCTGTCATGGGTAAGTTTGGGATCGGACTGATCAACGGCAGATGAGACCGACTGACTGAATTCTGCCGAGATAACGAGCTTTTTATCACAAACACAATGTTCAAGCACAGACGAAAGAGAAAGTCACGTGGTGGTCCCCCGATGGAAGGACTGCCAACATGATAGATTATATACTGGTATCCAGCTGATGGAAATCTTCATTCACAGACACAGTGACGCTAGGAGGTGGGGACTTTGATAGTGATCACAATCTCCTCATGTCATCGCTTCGCCTAAGATTAAAGGCCGTTGTCAAGCCGAAACAAAAAGTTCCAAGATTCTGGATAGAAGCCCTTAAAGACCTTAAGACGAGACAAGAGTACAGAATGCAGCTCAACGAACGACTGTCAAAGACCTTGCAAGAAACACCTGATCTTCTGAGTCCAGCCGACATCGATCTACTTGTTTCGCAAAGCAGCCTGGCCGTATGCGAGACAGCTGAGCTCGTCCTCGGCCGTAAATCTGCAGAAGACAAGCCATGGATTACCCAGGAGATTATTGATATGTGTACCGAGAAAGAACTCTCCAAAACAAGCAAGATCGAGAAAGCAAGGATAGATTCAAAAACCTTAAACGTCAAATTGAGAAGAAAATCCGCCAAGCACTAAAATACATGATTACTGAAAAATGTCGGCAGTGTGAGGAGGACTCCCGTAGGGGTAACTCACACCTCATGTTCAAACGTGCTAGAGAGCTGAAAAACCGCAAAGAAGCGTAGTGCCTCGATCTCTTCGATAAAAATGGCCACAAAATCACTACTTGTGCCGGAATCCGACATCGCTGGAAAGAACACTTCCAGGAAAAGCTTAATCTCACAGTAAACCCAGATCCTGAAGTGCTTTGAAAGTTCCCAGCACACAGAGATAAGGAACCACCCCCACCACCCTTAAGGTCAGAAGTAGAAGCCGCACTCAAATCCCTCAAGTCAAATAAGGCACCCGGAATAGACGGTATACAGGCAGAACTGCTAAAAGTGGAATGTGATGTCGTCGTTGATCTGTACTACAAAATAGTAACAGCTGTAGGGGAAATAAAATACTTCCCTGAGTCTTGGTCGAAATCTGTCATAGTGCCCTTGCACAAGAAAGGATCTAAAAGTAACTGTGAAAACTACAGACCCGTTTCGCTTACTTGCCAATCAGCTAAAATCCTTACGAAAATTCTCCTTGATCGGATCAGAAACCTGACAAGACACGTGATCCCTGAAGATCAAGCTGGCTTCCGTCAAAACCGATCCACCATAGACCAAATTTTTGTGATCAGACAGATTATGGAAAGATACCTGGAATTCGGGAAAGAGCTATACCAGCTGTTTATCGATTTCAAACAAGCTTTTAATCTGATTTGGCGAGATGGCCTCTGGCACATCCTGGCACACTACGGTTTTCCCACTGACATTATTGATATTGTCAAGAGAATGTACGAGAAGTCGAGAAGCATGGTGCAGACAAGCGAAGGCTTTACTTAGGAATTCTCAACCTCTCCAGGAGTGCTTCAAGGATGCCTACTCTTCCCCTCTCTGCTCGGCCAATTCCTGAATGCTGTAATGGCACTGGCGCCCAGTGACACGGGAGCCCTCATCAGTGGAAACCTCTTTGACTTGCTTGCACATGCCGACGATATTAATCGCCTAAGCGAACAACTAGAGGAACTACAGTCAAGCGCTAACGATATTGATCATGCAGCTAGTTCCTTTGGGAAGAAAATCAATGCTAACAATACAAAAGCCATAAAGGTAACCCGGCATACAGATACAGGCCTTCAACCCAGCAAAACTATGATCCAGGGGGAAGAGATCGAGTGGGTTGACCGTTTCTTTTACCTAGGAAGTGAGCTGACGTCCACAAACGACTCCTCAAAAGACATTAAACGACGCCTCGCCCTTGCCTCAGCATGCTTCAAGTCATTGTGATCGATCTGGAAAAACAAACATCTGTCGCTGAAACTAAAAACACGCCTTTTTCGAGCTCTTGTGGTTCCAGTAGCAACGTACGGAGCAGAGACATGGACCTTGAAAGCAGAAGACAAACGCCGGTTGGCAGCCTCTGAAACAAAATCCCTCAGTAAGCTTGCTGGCATCACCTACCTTGACCGAATATCAAACGAACGGCTATTGTCTTCGCTCAAATATTCCCAGACCATCATGCAGACCATCCAGCTTCAACAGCTTCGATGGTTAGGCCACGTTCAGCGGATGTCCCCAGCCCCACTTCCAAAAATTGCGTTTGAAGGATTGATGCCTCCCGGCCAAAAGGACGACCTCCCAAGCGCTGGAGGGAAAACTTTCCCAGCCATCCCCTGTCGGTACTCCTTCAGACTGCAGCGAACAGGGAATCGTATAAGAAGCTTTGCCATAGTTCAGTCAGAGGAGAAGCCCCGAGTCGGCCAATCTGGCTGGATGGGAGTTAAGCAAGTAATATATATATATATATATATATATATATATATATATATATATATATATATATATATATATATATATAGAACTTAAGAGTTTTTTATAATTGGTGAGATGTAGAATTTAATTTTTGACTTATCACGCAAACGCTTGAATGTTAGCATCAAAAAATGGTTTTCTTCTTATGAGATTGGCACCTACTCACGATCATCATTTTTGATAAGTTGCTCACTTCTACAGCATCTGTTTCGTTTTTTCTTTTTTTTTCTTTCGAAAAATTAGTCAATGTGCTGCTATCTCTTCCTCTTTCCTTTATGTATATTCTTCCTACGTGCTATAGGATTTTATTTCCTTTATGACGAATCTCTTATTATAAACCGCTATCTCCTTCCTTTAATTAAGAATCTGTATGTGCTTCTATCTCTTTCTCTTTCCTTTACGAAGAATCTTATTATGGACTGAACTCTCCTTCCTTTATAAATAAGCTCTATTAGCTACTATCGCCTTTTTTGTCCTGTTGGAAAATCTCTGTGCTACTATCTCTTCATCTTTCCTTTGTGTATAATCTTCATATGTGCTACCTGATTTTCTTTCCTTTATGAATAATCTCTCTTATACACTGTTATCTCCTCCTTTAATGAATAATCTGTATGTGCTGCTATCTATTTTTTTTTCTTTTGCGAATAATCTTAATATGGACCGCTATTTCCTCCTTTTATAAATAATCTGTATTCGCTTCTATCACCTTTTTTTTACTTGATGAAAAATCTCTATGCGCTTCTATCTCTTTCTCTTTGCTTTACAAAGAATATTCTTATGTACTGCCATCTCTTTCATTTCTGAATAATCTGTACTTGCTCCTATCTTTTTCTTTTTCCTTTATGAAGAGCCGGTCTATGTGCTGCTATCCGTTTTATTTACTTTACGGAAAATCTCTTTCTGTGCTTTTATCTCTTTTTTTTACGAAGAACCTGTCAATAAACGACTATCGGTGTCTCTTTGCTTAAGGAAAAATCTGTTTTTAACACACACAAAAACACAAAATAATACAAAATATAGTATCCTACCTTGCAGAATCAGTCTCAATATCCTCCTCACACCCCTTTCCCCCACAGACAGAAGCACGGATCATATTCTTCTTATCCAGTTCTTCCGCAAGATCACTGAGAATCAAACACTCCTTGGTGTGGCTTTTCATGTCCTTGTTGATCTTTTCAAACATCGAAAAATGAATAATATCAAGCAAATTCTTCACACGTTCTGACGCGTTAGCACGAGAAAAGGTTGTCTTATCACCCGTGTCCCTCTGAACGGCAACAAATTCATTTTTTTCTATTTCCCGTTTACTAAGTTAAAGTCTCACTCTCCCATACTGGAAAGAATCTTATGATCGAAACATCACAAGAAGAACAAAAAAATGGCCTTGTTTCCAGCAATCAAATTAAACAAAAATAAAAAGGCCAAAAGAGTTAAAGTTTATAGAGGTTAATTTGACCCAAAGTCCAGAAAAAAGAAAAGATGATAATAAAATAAAATAAAAAAAGACAGACATTTTGATTCTAGTAGATTTCATCTCGCGAATAAAATGCCAAGAATTTTCTCGCACTAGCTTTCACAGTCGCCAAAAATGTCAACAAAAGACAAAAAATGAAGACACGATATTGGGAAAAGACAGATAAAAAAAAGAGACAGAAAACAAAAGAAAACAGACAAAAAAACACAAAAAAAAAGACATTTTGATTATAATTAATTTCATATTGTGAATATAATGGCAAGATTTTTCTCACCTTCTCTTGTATATTTTGAAATTTTGACAGGATTTTCGAAGTACAGTTTATAATGGGGTTGGTAAAAATGGCTTCTAAAAATGATTAAATAGATTAGATGGATTTATTTAGCATCTAATGGCCCAATGGCCCTATGGACCCTATGGCCCAAGGCTTGAAACAGTTATAAAAATTTATGAATAATGAAAATTCTGTATGAAAAATCTTTTCAGTGAGTAAATAAAAAACAACAATCAAAAAAAGATTGTATACGGTTTATAATAATTTTTTGATGCAATAGACGGGGTGTTTTTTCGAGGACTAGGAAGCTTGTGAGGCATTATTTTTATTTTGATGCGTAGTGTTAATTGATATTATTTTTACTCATAAGGTATACACGATACCCTCTGATTACAAATCTTATCAATTAATACCCCACATCAAAATAAAAATAATGCTTTACAAGCTTTCTCACCCGAGAAAAATCACCCCCTACATTGCATGGCTCTCGAAACAAACAACTACACTCCTCTAATACTTCGAAATTCCCCCCTGCTTAATAGATTTTTGGCAAACCTAGCCTCTTTGTCATATAGGCGGAAAAGCTCAAACATCAACTTCAATTCTTAGGAAACCTCCACGTGGTGGAAAGAATCTTCATCACCATTCCTACACATTTGGTATGACCAAAAACCGTCTATGAAAAATACTTCCACGGTAATTTCCTTAGTTGGGAGAATTTTAACTCTTAGTGACCCATACTCTCTTAGATCGCTTCCATTTGTCCTACCCCTGCCCCTGTCCCTGTTTCCAACTCCTAGAGAACCTTAGATCCTAACCCAGTTCTGAAATAAATGTTACTGCCTAAGCATCCTTTTCTCGGAAAAACAACCATACAAGTGTCGAATTCAATTTGTTATATTTATTACAATTTAATTCGACATTTGTTTTAGCAAACTTTGATGTCTCAAAACTGGTTTTTCCCCATTGTCGATTTTTTTCTCACCTCCATACATTTACCCAGATTTAATAGTTTTATAAAAAAATAATTTTTTTTAGTTTTTTTTATTACTTTTTCTTCTTTTTTTATCCATATGACGGGATGAAATTAAGAACCAATCAATGTGTTTGACACCAAAGACCTAAAAAAAAATAAAAAAAAGAACAAGAAAAAAGAAAAAAAAGAAAAAAAAGACAGAATTTGAAGAGACAGTTCATTGTTGGTTCGGATTCTAATACAATTAATACAATCTGATTCTAATAAACTGAAAATCAAGTATTTTCCAGCAGGCATCAAGGCATGGCTGACTGCATATAAATCCAAGACAGTTGGTCCAAGTATTTGAGAGACAAATTTTTAAATAGCGGATACTAGTATCTAGAAGATACCTGGCAATACCTAATACGCTTTAGGGTACAAATACTTTTGCAGGAGTGTCCAGTGGCCATCAAATAAGTATCCAGAATATACTGACAATAACTCGTAAGCTTTACATTATAAAGAATTTTCCAGGAGTGTCCAGAGCCCAGAATACTTCGGCAATAGCTCGTACATTCTAGGGAAATTGTTTTTTTTCCAATATACAAGTTAGGAAATAAAATTTAGGTTGGTTTCTCCAAAGTATTTCGAAATATATACTAAAATGAGTTTTTCTCTTATTCTAGTCTGACTAATGAAAAACTGGAATACGATTACATCAGAAACTATGATTTCTGGTGGTTAAAGTAATTCTGATACAATACCGTCAATAATGCATTAAAAAAAAAAAAAAAACAAAAAAAAAAAACAGACCAGCCCATGCTTATAAAATTCTGAACAATATTAATGATTTGTTTTTTCGTTTTTGTTCCATATACCATTTTAGACCATTTAACTTTTTGTCTTGATACTAAAGCATGAGTCCCCTTTCTTCTTTTTTTATATTCTGGCCCAATTTCAATTTTTCAAATATTGAACTTAACTTAAGTTCCCAAAGGCCATGCTTACAATCTGTCAAATAGTCGTACCTATAATCTCCATTTACACGAATACCAATCCTGCCCAGGTCGTATTCAAGCTCATTACATAATTCATTATGGCGCTTTCGATCTCCTTCTTTGGTTTCGACGGTTATTCAACAGGGAATTACAACAACCTAAAAAACAAATTAATGGGTCATTGGAATGGAAACAACAGATTGAAAACAAATTAGTGGGTCAAAGGAGATACATGCCATTTTTGTTTTGTTTCACAAGAACATTAACCAAAAGTTTTACGAGAGTAACTCACTTGACTATTCAATAGGACCAAATAGGATACTTCTTACAAGGTCAAGAACCATTGGAGGCATTGGAGGGTTCATGAACCGTTTTTTATATCCTTAATCATACACTCTACAATTTGAAAGATCATAAATCATAAATATAGCAAAAAGAAAACCAAGAGACGGGTTTGTGTGAGCTGTGAAGCAGCGAACAGTGAAGCTACGGAACCCGTTGGAGGTCAAACTACAGCCAAAGTATAGTGTCCTATACTTTCGTGTTAAAAAGTGTTCTTAAGTTCAAATGGTTTATTTTAGTATTTTGACAAGTCAATCAAAGTACTCCTTATACGTTAAGAGAAAATAGCTCCACTTTTTAAAAACAAGGTTAAATCATACTGAGCAGCAAATCTAGACAGACAAGTAAATGTAGTTTGGAGGGACGGACAACTCAGCCTGTTTAAAAACCCTAAGGTTTGTTTTCAAAAGCAAAGGGACGGTACACAATAAAAACACTGATAAATAATATATAAAATTACAACTTATTCACAGAACGTGGTTCTCATATATATATATATATCTCGTCATGTGAGATTATTTGTTTAATTGGGTCCTAAGAATTCTTTTCCTCTCCCTTTACACATCGATAATAAGAGAAAACGAAATATTCGTGTAAAAACGGCATATAAATAACAGCTATAAGCCTACAAATATATCCTGAGTCCAATTGATCAAAAAAAAAAAAAAAAAAAAAATAAAGGCCAATTCCCTTTTTATTGCAGTTTCAGCTAAAGCAATTTTATTTTATATATACATTTTTGCTATATTTTTACACATCGGACAAAATTTCGAGTAGGGAAGGCTCAAACCCTATGCCCCCCTCCCTTACACGGCCTTATACCTTGCATCAGGTCTTTGCGTTAAAAAGGTCAAAACCAAGTGAAGTGGAGAAAAGTGGCCAATGTTTTGGCTGGACACCCCGTGAGTCGTGTTAGCTGTCAAAGAGACCAATTAAAAAAGTAAAAAGCCAAGTATTTCTGATTGCTGAATCGAACCTCTGAAACTTGAAATTGACCAGAGCCGTGCTTTCAGTTTCTAACATAATTTGCACTTTACTGAAAAAATATAAATATTTTTAATTTTATAACTTTAATAAATCAAATAATATTTACATTTTGATTACTAAATATCAGCATATGTATATTAAACTGACAATGCACAATCATTTGTGTTTTTTTCAGTAAAGTGCAAATTATATTCTAGTCTTGTGAAAGCGTAGGGGTTTAGAGCCCTACTCATGTTAATTTCTGCTCGTTTGAATTTCGACTCTGTTATTTATTGTAATTTCTGTTCGTTTTGGGTTTCGTTTATATATCAATGCTGATTTGTGTTAGTTTCACGCTTGGTAGATTATTTTATGTTATTTTTGCTCATTTTTTTTTGTTTAATCGAGTTTATTTAATTTTATTTGAAAAACTTATTTTGTGGAAAAAGATTTTTTAATTAATTTCTGTTCGTTTTATATGGACATAGTCTTTTCAGGGAAAATAAAACAATTCCTTAAATCGTTTTTGTTTTTTTAAGACTTTATAGTTTGGCCTGCTATTTGTATACTGGAGAAAAATTTTCAGCAAATTTTTAACATACACCCTTTTAAAAATTTGTACACAAACATACCTCCTCTAGTTGACCTGAAATAGAAAACTTGATACCACTCGTAAAAAAATCTGTTTACTTTGTTTGATAGCTTGGATACACTTACGCTATTTTGATTTGGTTAAATTTTAAGAGCAGAAGTAGCCTCGAAAGTTAGAACATAATATACATAATACCCTCAGTCGTTCTTGGGATACTACTGAGATTTCTTATTTGGAATTAGCATTAACAGAGTGCATTTTGATTTAATCTTAAGGCAATATTTAGTTTTTAAACATAATAAGCAAATGGGACTGTGGGCCTGGGAGGGGGACTACATACCCTCCAATCACTTTCGACTATTGTTAATTTTTAGCCCTTTCTATTTTCAATCGAGTGAGCCCTTTTTTAAGTTCCTAAGACAACTCCTTCGGTACGAAGTGTTCTAAACAAAAAAAAAGGAAATAAATAATACATTGTACCCACATCGATGTTTACTATAAAAAGGTCAAGTCTTCCAATAGCTTTCGACTACTAAAAGTAGCTCTAGGCTTCAATGTACAATAGAAGAAGCCCTTTTTGAGTTTCCAAGACAACACTTTCTATAAATACGTTATATACCCAAAGGTTGTAAATTAACACCCGAGCCCTAAGGGTTGTGAAGGGGGTGTCATCCTCAAGACCAACTTTCCAAACTATCCAACTACGATAAACAAAATAGCTATCTCAAAAGGGTTATATGATGTGTCTGGGGAACTGGTGGATATAAGAGGGGTGTTAGTTGTTCTAAAAGGGATTCGGCCCTTTCAATTTCCAATCAAATGAGCCCTTTTGAAGCTTTTACGACAATAAATTCAATTAAAAACTTGCATGCCCCCAGGGAATAACTTACAACCTTTACCCTGCGTCCTGGGAGGGGGGGGGTTGTCATCCCTCAATTGCCAAAGTTCCATAACTTTTAACACCGTTTTAGACAATTGCTAACACATAATGTTTAAGTTTGGTCTGTGGGGAAATGGTGGGCGTAAGAGGAACGGAAGTCGTCCACCAATCTCTTACGACTTTTAAAAAGGGCAATAACCCTTTGAAATTCCAATCGAATGAGTCCTTTTTGAAGTTTCCACGACAATACTTTCTATAAGAACATTATATGCCCCAGGGCATAATTTACAACCCTTGACCTGAGGGCTCTGAGGGGGTCGTCATCCTCAAAGACCTAATTTTCGGACCTTTCCCCTGCGTTGAACAAAATGGCTACCTTAAAATTTTGATTGGATGAGTTTTGGGGAAGGGTGGGTGTGAGAGGGGGGTTATTTGCCGTCCAATCACTTTCGACTATTAAAAAGGGCACTAGCCGTTTCAATTTCCAATCGAATGATTCCCTTTTGAAATTTCTACGACAACCCTTTAATAAAAAACAAAACCTGATATACCCTCAGCGACATAACTTACAATCTTTGCCTTGAGGGCTTTGGGGGTGTCATCCTCAAAACATAATTTAAAGACATTTTAACTATGTCGAACATAATGGCTACCCAAAAATTTTCAGTTTATGTGTGTCGAGAAATAGTTGTGTAAGTTTCTACAGCATCACTATAAATAAAAACCTTGTATTCCCCCGGGGCATAACTTACAACCAGGGATCCAGGGGCTCTGAGGGGGGTTCTCATTGCATATTATTTCTAAAACTTGTAAGTAAGTTGAGCAAAATGTCTATATAAATAATTTTATTTGATGTGTTTGGTGAAAAGGTGGGCGTGAGAGAGGCTTAGTTTCAATTAAATCACATTCGACAAATAATAATGTTATTAGCCATTTTTATTTCTAATAAATTGAGCCCTTTTTTCAAGTTTCTACGATATAGCTTTCAATAAAAACCTTATGTGCCCCCAGGTTATAACTTACAACCATTACTTTAGGAGCTGTGGGGGAGTGTCATCCTCAAAGATATAATTTCCGGACCTTTCAACTACTTTGTATAAAAATGAATATCTAAAAATTTTGATTGGATGTATTTGGATAAATGGTGGGCGTGGAAGGGGTGTTGGTTGCCTTCAAATCACTTTCGACTATTAAAAAGGGCACGAGCCATTTCAATTTCCAATCAAACGATCCCTTTTTGAGGTTTCTACGACAACACTTTCTATAAAAAAAACCTTATATGCCCCCAGGGCAGAATGTCCCGCCCGGGCCGTGCGGGCTGTGTGTGTGGGGGGAGGGGAGGTGTCATCCTCAAAGACCTAATGTCCAGAACTGTCAACTACGTTAAACAAAATGACTATCTCAAATTTAGAGTGGACGTGTTTGGGGAAAAGGTGGGCGTAAGAGGGGAGCTAGTTACTCTCCAATGACTTTCCACAATTAAAAAGGGCACTAGCCCTTTGAATTTCGAATTGAACGAGCTTTTTTTGAATTTTCTATGACAAAACTTTCTATAAAAAACCGTATATGCCCCAAGGACATAAATCAACCCCACTGAACAAAATGGCAATATCCAAATTTTGGGTTGGATGTATTTGGGAAAATGGTGGGAGTGGTAGGGGTGTTAGTTGCCTTCCAATCACTTTTGACTAATAAAAAATACACAAGCCACTATAATTTTCATTCGAATGGGTCCTTTTCAAAGTTTCTACGACAGCTCCTTTTATACGACATGCCCTGGTCTAAGACCAAGAACCCCCCCCCCAAAAAAAAAAAAAAAAAAAAAAAAAAAAAATAAAAAATTGTGCCAGGATCGTTCTTTACTTAGACAGCGCTAGTGCGCTGCCTATGATAGAATAGACCATAGTGGACAATCTGACCTAAAAAATAACAATATTTTAACTATACGTTTTGTGATAAGTCTATATCATGAACTGGATATTTTACATAAATTTGCATTCATTATTCAGCAGTTTATAATATTTAGGAAGTATCTAGATATTCAAACTATTTTTTAAATTCTTCACAAAGGTTTTAAAATAATCAAAATTTTCATTTAAATTGGTTTGTAAATACGAAAGATAACCCTCCTCATTTTCAAAAGATGAGCGATTTTAGTATTTTTTTTCCTTTATACAAAAAAGTAAAAACTGTCGAAATCATTATTTTTTGTAGAGCCAAAAACAAAAAGTTGTCCGTAATTTTTTAGGTTTAATTATAAATACGACAAAAAAAAAACTACCGGGTATTATTTCCTGGCCGATAATTACGTGGAATTACCCAAACAAAATACTGATATGTAACTTTAAAGGTCAAACTGAAGATCTTAGGGATTTGGGTATAAAGTCAGTGTTTACGTAACACTTGGCAAATCCTCACCCGATTACTCTCGAAAAGGACAGTTTGTAATAAAACAAAAAACATTTTATAGGATCATTGTTTCGTATATAGAATAATTAGTGACAGTTTGTAAAAATTCTAGTTTTATTCAATTAATTTATATACTATAGAAACCGAACACGAAGCTAGAAGAGAATTTTGATCTTACAATTAATGCTAGTTCAAACTTGTTCATAGGGCTTTGGTTGAGTTGATTCAAACAGGGTTTGATTTTAGTGGGGGTTTGAGTTATGTAAAGCCTGAGCTAAGCACGGGTTGATCTTAACGAGGATACAGTTAAATCGGGTTAAGTTGCACGGGGGTTTTGTTGAACGAGGGTTCAGTTGCATTTGGGATAAGATGCACAAGGGCTCAGTTACATGCACACCTGTACAGATACACCATCTGCAACTAAGAAATATCATTAAGATAGCAAACACCTGAATTTCTTTAACATTTACGTTACCATTTTATGAACAATCAGCCCCCCACCCCATATGAAGATGTTAAAGTAATTAAAATAACATCATCTATAGAATACTATATATATATATATATATATATATATATATATATATATATATATATATATATATATATATATATATATATATATATATATATATATGTATATATATATATATATATATATATATATATATATATATATATATATATATATATATATATATATATATATATATATATCTCAATTTCACTTTAGTGGCTCAATTTTACATGGGGCAGAATTTTCCAGGATAATTGTCCAAAGGGGGCAATATGACAGGTGGTGGGAGGGGCAATTAACTGGAAACCATCTTTATATAATAATTAAGGAAAGACAAGATAATCCTCCACTTAGTCGAATGTTAAATAGGTTAATATTCATATAGAATGAATTTAGTATTTTGTTATAATAATACGTGTGAAATGAGTCAGCCCAAGGAGCCGTCTTTGACGGACCGTACTGAACTATGTCTTCGTTTGCAGCCGAGTGACATCAACATAGATAGCCAATCAGGTCAAATTCATCTATGGCGGTGTTTGCCTCAACCTCGGACGCATTAATTGGTTAATAGTTCCAATTTCTCTTGGCTAACTCCACCTGAAAAGGCCAAATGACGACCCTACTTATCCCCAACACTTTTAATTGAGATAACATTAATCAATTTTTTACAAGTACAGCAACTGTGAAAGATATACGAAAATAAAACAAAATTACCGAAGTTTTTAGAGTTTTAGATGATGACAAAAACCTCGGACTGTATAAAAAAAGGATACATTTCAGAATGTAAGTTTTTTAGTACATCAAAAAAAGCTTACTGTTCTAATTAAAAAAACATAGTGGGCCAGGAGTCGTTCTTAAAGAGTTGGAACATAATTCAAAATTTGGCGTAAAGAGCCAGGCGATAAGGAAGAGCAACCCCCCTCACATATGTAATAATTTATGTTCGTTTTAAGTTTTAATGTTGCTCTTTACTTTCAGTTGAAAAATTTGTTTTTCTCATATTTATTTTCTGATCGTTTTTTAAATAGTGCCAGAACATATGACACATCCTTCACGGAAAAATCCCTCCTTCCCAAAATTTATTCTCTAGACAATTCAATCTTGGTGTGAATTTACCCCGGATAATTACCCTTAACATCTCCACGCGTAAAATGAAGTCGGCATTACGAAAGCAAGATATAAGACGAATTTCGTATTCGAATTTTGGCAAAGTCCCCCACTGTAAAATTTGCTCTTAAAAATTCACTCCCTGAAAACTTCCCTTCCCATGGAAAATTATCCCCGTTGTAAATCCCACCAGCAGAAAGTACCCACCCCACCCGAAAAATGTATGCATACTTTCCACTAGCCAATACTACACGTCAGTAATGGACAAATTTCGTAACTCAAACCCCTTTCCCCAGGGGCTGTGGGGGGGGGGCTTTAAATATCCAAACGGACTTATTATTTTGCATTTAAATTATAATGAAAAAACTTAAATGGGGGCCTTATTACCAACAGTTTTTTTTGTCAAATAAAAACAGCCCTAGAACTTTTAATTTCTGTTTGAATGAGTCCTCTCCCGAGATTCTAGGACCACTGGGTCGATACAATCAATCTTACAAAAAACAACAACAAATACACACGCCTCCGTGATCTTTCTTCTGGTAAATAATAGGAAAGTCCACATTGTGCGGATAGGAGCTTGAAACCTATGAAGTAGGGTTCTCTGATACACTGAATCTAACGGTGTGATTTTTAATAGGATTTGACTTTAAGGGGTGTTCCCCCCTTTTTGTTCCCAAAATTCAAGGTATCTAGTTTATTTTTGTTTCCTTTCAGTGTTCCATAAAGAAGTTCAATTGGGTGTGTTCATTGTTTTTTGCTCCTTGCTCTTCTGGAATTTTCACGACGGACCGCCGATTGCAGTTGGTAAGTGATGACTTTTTCTTCAGCTTCATCCCCGAGAGGTATCAGAGATTTTGATATAGATAGATTAAAGTATTTAGAAGAGTCTTATTTAAATCTCAGGCTTATTTTTGATCAAGAAATTGGTCAAGAAAATGATTTCCATTTGTTTGATGATAAAAATTTTCCTAAAAGTAAATATGTAATTTCTAATTTAATTACTGGGAGGTCTTCCGATTCTCAACTTTTGGTATTTCATTTGAATTGCCAAGGACTGTATTCCTCATTTTCTGATCTAGAGTCGACATGTCGGGAGCTTAGACCAGATTGTATAGGTCTATGTGAAACATTTATTACACAACAATCCGAAAGCCTTTTGGATATTCCAGGTTACACTAGCCATTTTCTCCACAGAAAACAGATGAAAAGGGGTGGTATAGCAATTTATATCCGCGACACACACACGGTTCAAATTAGGCAAGACCTTACACGAAATACTGAAGGAATTTTCGAGTCGTGGGTCTTATAAGGAATTGTGTCCCCAAAAAAAAAAATTATTTTGGGGGTAAATTATAGTTATACGTCAGGGTAAACGTCTCAGTTTATGGAACATATGGCTCAAGTTCTGGAGCTAGCCCAGTGTAAAAAGAATGAGGTTATTCTCATGGGAGATTTCAACATTAACCTCAGTATTCTGCTAACGGCCGAAGCAGCATATTTGCTAAATAATGTGGCAGGTTCAGGCCTATATCCTGCTGTTACGATTCCGACACGGATTACTGAGAGTACGCATTCACTTATCGACAACATATTCAGCTCCTTGCTCCAAGAGTCGGTGGCAGTCCTCGTCAGTGACACATCAGACCACTTCCCCATTCATGCAACACTCGCCCTTTCAGAACCATCTAAGATAAGGTCCCGAATCAACCCTATGTTACCGATTATATGTTTAACAGAGGAAAACTTGAAGAATTTAAAACAGGAACTAGAGCAATTAAACTGGGATAACGTAATGGAGATTCAAGATGTAAACGAAGCATTTGGGTCATTTCACTAGACGTGCATGGATGTATACAGTAGATGTTGCGTGAGAAACCCGAGAACTAATAAACGACAAAAAGACCAGCCAATTAGCCCCTGGATGACAGATGGTCTTTTGGTTTGTGTGAATAAGAAAAACCACCTTTGGGGAGAGTATAGACACTTTCCGAGCTTAGCGCGGCTAGAGGAGTGTGAGCAATACAGGAAAGTCCTTCGGAATGTGTTACGAAGAGCAAAGCGTGGCTATCTGCAGCAAATTCTGACGGAAAGTGGGAAGGATGTTCAAAAAGTTTGGCAAATTGTCAACTCAGTACTACGGTCAACCACTAAGTCGTCCTTATTACCAGCAAAATTGGTAATGAATGATGAAAAAAATAAAGAACCTACAAAGGTTGCCGCATAGCTAAGCAAAGTTTTTGCAAATATTGGCGATACCACAGGAAATTCCGTCGGGATACCATCTAAGTCATACAAAGAATACCTTGGTCCGAAGTGTATGAAATCAATGGCAGTGAGTCCTTTAACACCAGGTGAGCTTGAATTACTCGTAAAAAATTTTGAAGGGCTCTTCTGCTTCAGGTTTTGACCTGGTCCACACAAAGGCACTGAAAGCAGTAATGAAGACCATTGCTGAGCCGCTAACTTACCTTGTAAATCTTTCATTAGATAAAGGGGTCTTTCCTGAAATGTTAAAAAAGGCAAAGATAATACCTCTTCACAAAGGTGGAAATCATACAGACACATAAAATTATAGACCAATCTCAATCTTATCAGTTTTCTCGAAAGTCTTTGAAACGCCAATGAAAAACCAGCTTTACCAATATTTAGAGGCCAAAGGCTTTTTAACAGCCGCCAATTCGGGTTTAGGGTTGGCCATTCAACCGAAGGCACCCTTACTTCACCAAGTTTATTCGTAAACAGAATCCTAGATTCGGGTGCTTTACCTGCAGCTGTGCTTCTAGACATTAAGAAAGCTTTTGATAGCATGCACCACGAAATATTACTAGGAAAGCTGGATCATATTAGAGTTCGTGGCCAAGTCCTAGATTGGTTTAAGTCTTACCTGGAAAATCGTCGAATTTACACAGGAAAGGACCATACAAATGATGTCGTAGTTAATTGCGGGGTGCCAGAGGGCTCTAAATAGGGACCGGTCTTGTTTCTTGTTCACGTAAATGATCTTCAGCAAGTACTGACTCCTGTAAGTCGTAGCCCTTATTGCTGCAAACTATGTCACCCACAAACGACGCCGGGGTCTATGGTAGAAGCCGAGGACAAACTAACGGCATTTGCGGATGATTCACTTATGGCAAGCTCAGAATGGAACATCATGTCTCTCAAAACGAAGCTACAAGACATTCTTGAAGAAACGTACCTCTGGATGGACGCAAATCGTCTAGTCATCAACATTGACAAATCGAGTGTTTTACTTTTTTCACGTATAGATTCGCTGGCTCCTGATGTGATTGGTATTGAAACCTCTCGTGGACTTATCAAAAGACCAGAAAAAGGACACGTTCGTTACCTAGGGGTTTTAATCGACGAAAACCTCTCGTTCAGACACCACATAGCAAGTGTCGAGACGAAGCTTTCAAGGAACCTTGGAATCTTGAGAAAACTCAGTCACCATTTCCCTAAAAAAATACTGATCCTGATTTACAATGCAATTATCAAGCCTCACATTCAATATTGTTCTACGGTTTGGCAATCTAATTTCAAGACACATTTACAGAGACTAAACTCAGTTCACAATAAAGCACTTCAAATTTTAGGCCCAGCACGGAACAGCCTATCAATGGCATCACTTTACAAACTATCTTGCACTGTTTTTTGTTTTAAATATTTTTCAGGAACACTCCCATCACCATTTAGAGGCTTATTCACACTAGCATCACAAATCCATAGTTTAAATACACGATCTTCATCAGACATTTACATACCCCCGACACCAACAGCTAGGTCGGAATTTTCTCCTAGAATTGCGTGTGCTAGAGAGTGGAATGTACTTCCGCAAGAGCTGCGGTCATATAGGTCTCTCGGCTCCTTTAAAAAGAATGTGAAAAAATATCTAAAAGATTAAATATTTTTTTACTGGATTTATTTTATTATTATTATGTTTTGAATTTTTCGTTATTATTATTAATTATCATATTTTAGTTTGATACTTAAAGGGGTGTGAGTGGAGGAGAAGTTGTGTTAAATTTATTGTTATTTGATGGCGGTTCGGGGTGGAAATTGAAGAGGACAGGAGGCCACGCTGTATTTAGAGTGTGCAATTATTACGGGCCCAAACGTGCATCAATGCACAAGGAACTAAGTTAAGTTTATTTTTATATATATTTTTTTGAATTAAAACCCATATTGAACTGAACTGAAGAGTAAACTTAATGAAATTTATCTATTTGAAATCAGCACTAAAGTTCGATTCTTCTTATATTTCCCTACAGTTCGTTACCACGAACTGTTTGATATCAAAATTCAGTTTTTTAGAGTCTCGCTTACCATTGAGCCGTGCCACTCCTTACTTACAGTTCCTTACCACGAACCGTTTCGTTATAGCTATTCCTAACAAATTAAATTACGAAAGAAATCGAATATTAAACTATATCCACGCAGGGCCGGATTTAAAGCTTTGACGCTTCAAGGCCCAAGCGTTTTTGCCACTCTGTATTCATACCATTGGAGGGAGGGTCAATTTTCCTCAAGAAAATAATTTTAATCATGACAGTAATTTTATTGCAAAATAACATCACTTATGATAATAATTTGAACATCAAATGTTGTTTGGCTACATGTCAACTGCATCAAAATGACAAAAAACCTTGCTAACATCAATTAGGGTTATGCATTTTTTTCTTCACTATTTTGTACCAAGATGGGCTTCAAATGTAAGCATTGATCTACAATCATAGGCTCAAGATCATCCGGATAAAAACTCAATAGTTCACTTACATGGTTCGTGATTTCTGAGGCGTGGATTTGCGCGGCGGTGGAGGGCACCTAGCACTATGATGATAAAACTTATCGGTCCAATTTTTACGAAAAAAAATCAATCAATGATAATTTATTGCGCCCTCTAGTATTGTGCGCCCCTTGTCCCGGGCCGAGCGGGTCTCTTGGTAAATCCGAAACAGTAAATACGATATAATTCTGAGCTTGGCCATAATTCGTATCGCTATTTATAGTGATGATGATATTAGGGATGAGCAAGCAAGAAAAAGAAATTATGTCTTTCCTGACAAACAACTTTAATATGGAGGAAGCGAAAGAAATATATAGATGGTGGAGAAAATATTTTGGAACGCATCAGGTAGTTTATAAGGTAACAAGGTGACTTTATCATGTAATAGTACTCTAAATACTTCCTAAACTTTTCTTCTGAATGTTTCTTTACTCCTGGTGATGGTTGGAGGGGACATATACACCCCCCTCCTCCCAGTAGTATTAAATAATGTGCTCATTGGGTCAATCAGACTGGTGTGATAATTTAGATAAAGACATTTAAAGGAAATTTACCTGTACAGAAGCTACTCTAGGTGGCAGGACCATTCCGTTATTATCAGCGTGCACCATAATTAGGACACCAATGATTCTGGTCGAAATACCCCATGAGTTTTGCCATACATAGCTTTTCTCTTTTGTATCGGGATTCCCGAATCCAATGTCAAACATTTTCGACAAATTTTGACCAAGCATGTGTGAAGTCGCACCCTGTAAAAAAAAAACAAAAAAAAACACGTAATCAACAAAATTAATAAATAACTTTTTACTATTACTTTTAATTTGCATTAGACGATTAAAAGTTATCAACTTATTTACAAAAAAATTTGAGAAATACTTGAGGGCACACACAAGCAGTTTTTTTTTTGTTATCCCCAATACAAAAATAGAGCAGACGACTTATTTGAAAATCCTGAGAAACTTATGATAATTCGGGAGGCAAGGAGATAACTACGCAGCTGTGTTTTTACAGTTTTGCGTACCCCAGGTAAAAAAAAACAAATCAATAGACTTTATTTTAATATAAAATTAAACGAGGTACCTTTTGTCTATTTTTTTTATGGTAGTACGAGGTGACTGGAGGAAAGTTGCAGAAATGATTGATCGATTTTTTTTTTGTGTGACTCTAGTAGTAGCTCAATGACGAAAAAGTGTACACATTGGTGCTGTGTTATCAATATTGTGTGAGTTGTTACTGCGAATATTCGGTATCAAGGGTAATTTCATTTTCCTGGCACTCCCCTAAGATAACGTCTTCCTACAAGTTCATAGGCAAGTCAGAAGACTGAATTCAAGATGTCTTTCATGTACATAAGTGTATGCATATAATTCAGTTGTAGTTACTCAATAAAAGAAAGAAAAAAAGGCACTGAACTTCGACAGATGTAAAAAATATTTATATGTGTTATACTTGTATGTTTATAAATTTTAATTTACACTTTATATATTCCATTTATTTATAAATTTAGGGGTAAAATTACGTAAACTGGATAATGTATGAACATCATAAAAATGTGCATACTTGGCTGCTAAAATAATTGTCTCTAAGCTTTTCTATTCTAATACACTCCATTCAGAAGTTCAAATGACTTGAAAATAAATGTAAAACTTTATACTTATTCGCCAAATCAATACCAGAACAAACAGAAAATATGGACACTTTAGAAATACAAGAACTTATTATAGTTCTTGTAGTCCTTATACATAAAGAACATATTTTTGAAAGATACAGACTTTTCCTTGTAGTCTTTATACACAAAGAACATATAGAAAATTGAAAGTTAAAAGAACTTGTAATACTGCTTATAAATTATAATGGAATCATGTAATTATTACCTGAACAGACACCAGACCCTAAAGAAATAGTATAGTTATGCACGAGCAGGTATTCAGTTACAAGATATATAACAAAAATGGAGGTAATAGAGTTGGAGACATAAATGACCATTTGGGCCTGTTTAAAATAAGACGGGAATATGTACTAATTCAACACACAAATTATGTTTGCAATTTTTTTTTCCATATCATCATAAAAAAACTTTTATTTTGACTAAAATTAGAACTTTCATTGACAAGGAAGACATAAGCCATCGATGATTTACCGAATTTTACTATGGTACAAAATGGGAATTTTTATTTACAAGGAAGACATGAGCCATCAATGATTTACCAATTTTTAAATGATACGAAATTTTACGGTGGTAAAAAAAGAAATTTTATTGCCAAGGAAGACACAGGCCATCTAAGATTTACAGATTTTTAAATAATTTACCAAATTTTACTATGGTACAAAATGGGAATTGCCAAGGAATACATAATTGCCAAACTGCCAAGGAATACATACGCGATCAATGATTTACCAAGTTTTAAATGATTTACCAAATTTTAATGTGGTAAAAATGGGAAGTTTTATTGTCAAGGAAGACGTTAGCCATCAATGACATACCAGTTCACTGCTCAAACAACTATTTTGCAAACTGGGATTTCAGTAAAGACGTGATAAAAACACCGATGTCAATTAAATATAATGTCAATAAAATGTCTGAGATGTCTTATAAATTTCAATAAAAAATTTGCTCAAATTGAACCAAAAGGCAGGTTTTTCGCAACCAAACCAAACAAAATTTTAATAAAATCTTTGATTTTGAAACTTTAATTTTCTTAAAAAAAAAAAAAAAAATAGAAACAATGGAGGCACTGGGATAACCTAACTTATTTTATGTAATCCCTTTATCCCCTTTATTAGCTAATATTTTTGTGGAGAATATTGAAACAATTGCGTTAGATTCATATTTTTTAAAACATATTTTCTGGGGCCGGTATATGGATGACATTATTTCAGTATGGGATTATGGGGAGGAGGAATTAAAGGGATTTTTGGAACATCTTAATTGTTTGGGAGGTGATTTAAAGTTTACCGTTGAATTTGAAGAGAATGATAAAAATCATTTTCTTGATGTTATTTTTTTGAAAAATCAAAATAGTCTGAATTTTAGAATTTACAGAAAACCGACAAATAACAATTGATTTTTGTCTTATAGTTCCCGTCACGCTCACCGAGTACAAATTGGCTTGATCATCTCTTTAACTGACCGGATCTCTAGTATTTGCTCTCCAAAATTTGTTGAGGAGGAGTTGTCTTTTCTAAGGAAAATACTAATAAGCAACATTTATCCAGAATGGTTAATTAACCAGACTTTTTCAAAAAGAAGAAAAAGGTTTCTAGAGATTTCTAAGGTAGTCTTGGAGACAACTCGGGAGAAGGATGTTTTTTGTTCCTTACCATATGTACCCGGGCTAAGTGAAAAACTTAAAATAATTTTACAAAGCAATGGTCTAAGGGTAGCTTTAAAGAGTAATAATACTTTGGGTAGTTTCCTAAATTCTGGGAAGGATCTAACTTCATTGGGGCAACAAAGTGGGGTTTATCAGATCCAATGTACTTGTGGAAGCTCATATGTGGGACGTACTAACCAGAGTTTGGAAATGAGATTATTACAACACAAAGATTCTATTTCTTCGGCTTTAAAGCAAGATTCTAAGTCTGAAGATTTCACTTCAGCCCTTTCAGAACATATTTTTAACTTTCCAGACCATTTTATTTTGTTCGAGACTGTCTTTTTGGTTTCTAGGGATCGGGGTTTAAAAAGAAAAATTTTCGTGAAACTCTTAAAATAAAGAAAATCTTATTCAAGAATATTGCTTTGAATCGGGATACAGGTGAATATGGGCTGGACTCTATCTATGATAATTTATTAAAATCTGACAAGAGTAAAGATCAATTCACCCAATGTAGTTGACCTTTGTCCAAATGCTATATCATTGAACGCTAATGAACCGAATCCAAGAAGGTCAAAGAAGATAGCTTCCACCTTTGCTTTGAAAAGAATTAGAGATTCAAACAATATGTAGTGTTGATTTAGTATATAAACTTTTGTTTTAAATTGTTTTATTTTAGTTTTACTACTGATGACGGTCACTGTATATGTGACCGAAATATCTGGTATTTTTGTGAATTTCTATCACTGTTATAAAAAACACTGTCTATTAAAAGGATTTTATCCCTATTTGAACTTTTATTTATAATCTATTTAACTCATATTATTTAAATAGCCCAAAGCATTGAACTTTATCAGATTTTTAACGGTGATCATTCAGATATCCAGCATCTTTAAATATTTAACGCTTACTTAAATAGGTAGAGCCTAGTGAGACATATGCTATTATAGCAAAAACTGCGTACTTGCCAACTGCATGAGAGGGGAGGGCCTGATATCGTCCCCTTTCAAAACATTTTTTCAATGAAGCCCTCCCCCCTAAAACACAAAATTATGACCTGAAATATACATTTAGAGAATCATAATTTAAAGATGCGTTGATAGTTCGAAGATGAAAGCCACACGCAAAATAGTTTTAAACGAGGTACGACTTTTCCACTTCCATGGTCTATCTATGTAGGTAGAAATTATGTTTCAAACACTTTATAGTTTTTGATGCAGCAGTATTTAATAAACAATTAGCAATATATAAAAAAAAACCTTTCAGATTAAATCCGCCCCATGTTTCACGCAGAATCAAAAAAGCAAAGATTTATAGTTTTATATTCAGCTTAAATATAAAACAACAGTAAAATAAGTAGATACCTGAATGCCTCTGCCACACGCAGGAACAAACGCTGCAACGGTGGTGGTAATATCGGCACCGGCACATTTTTCTTTTTCTGATTTTCTCAATTTTATACCGGGACCAGCTCATAGGTCGGTGTAAATCGTTGCATATAATTCTGAAAAATATTAAACATACAAACAGGTAAAAAAAAGGGAGAGAGAATGCGAGAAGAGAGAGAGAGAGGGGGGGGGGGAAGCGGGGCGAGACGAACCAGTTTGGTTAAGGCCAAAAATTAATGTGCAATGATATAGCCAGAAAATACGGAAATAATAAATGAAAGATGTGAATAGCTTTAAAATCGAACTAAATTTATACAAACGAACATTGGAATTCTTTTAATTCATCAAGCTTAATTATACAAACTGTCAACTACTTGACACAGACACTTCTCATCCATTGTAAAAGACTGGAAAGTCAAAACTTTGACACTTGTTCATGGACCTTCTTCCTCTTCTTTGATTATATGGAGACGCCAATAGATAACTTCCCACTTCATCACAGACCCGCCTCCCTCTTTCTTCATTATTTAGAGACGTCAATAGATAACATACCACGACCTCAAAATACATACTTCCTCATCTCTGATTATTTAGAGACACTAACATATAGCCTCCATAATAGATAGACTACCACGTCCTCACATTACCTTATTCCTCTTCTTTTATTATTTGGAGACGCTAATAGATAACCTCTACACAATTCCAGGCCCTATACTTACTTTAATTGCCATAGAATTGGTTCAACTTGAATCAGGCAAGCAAAGCGTTATCATCATTGTTTTATGGCAACTTTGAAAACACATGCGATTATAAATGACTTTATGCAATTAAACTCAAGAAGAAATATTTCGCTAAAAGAAAACCGTCTATAAGCCTCAAAATTTTTGTCTTCGCCTGTTCAACTTTTTGACAGCAACATGTCCCCTATTGAAAACACTGACGAGCGTTAAATACTCATACAAGGGCCACTCAAAGAATACATGGAATTTCTGTAGACAAGTTAATGGTAACCGTTCCTGGATCCCTGAAGGATTTGTAATCTAGACTTTTTAGATGGTTGAAAAACTCTCCCAGACGCCTATTATGTAGAAGATTTGACTAAATTGAAAGCAGAATCAGCTAAAAATTGTTTAAGAGAGCTCCATCCTTCAATACCCCTCTATCATCGATCAAACTTGCTGTAACATCCATCTTATAGACAGGTCTAGCTCCATCTGACCTTTAATAATTCGAAACCCTCAAAGAAAATTAGAAAGGCTTACATTAGAGTAGCACTGAGGAAGGGGAAGATGCAGCAAACTAGAGGCTCATCATTAGTATTGAAAATCAGTCGCACTGGTTACTTTAAAAACGACATAATACGACGGAAGAACCGCTTTTATAAGTTCACCGACCTCCATAAAGGTTCTGCTGAATAGTTTCTACATAAAATGAATTCTAAGATAAAATTAAGGTGCATCTATGACAGACAACCTAGATCCCAAGTTGTTTACTCATTGGCGCATTAAATATCCAGTTTTCTTGTTACTTCTTTCGGATTAGCGTGAGACAAGAAAGAGACAATTGACAGAATAGATGTAAAATATATAATTGGGGCTATATATTTGATCATTTGGGGGGGGGGCAAAGTATTTGCCCCCCCCAATGGGACACAATTATACTAAAAAGTACCACTAAAGTAACACTAAAAAAAAGTAAAGTCAAAAATAAAAAACTAAAAATACAAAAAAGGAAAAAAAAATCCTAAAAAAGCAAAAAAACCTTCATAAAAACTTTATCCCCCCTAATGTTTAAATATATAGCCCAAATGTATTTATTAATTATCATATTTTTATATTAACTTTGTGTATTTAAAAGCATTGAGGGTCAGATAAACATTTTAGAATAACAGTAGGTAGGGCGTTTATACTACAATTAAGAACAGTTTCAGTAAAAAAAAAGAGTAATATTGAATATTCCTTGTAACACGGCCACATACTTTATACCGAAGACAGTCAAAAACCAGCCTGAATGTTCAAACTAACAAAATGGCGTGTTGGTGCTTGACCTGAATTACAATACTTCCATCAAATGTTCATATTGTATTTCGCTTGTAATTGTACTTCGATGGGAGAACTGTAATTCGTATCGTATGTTTGTATCTAAGGTGAAAAAAAACAGATAAGGGATTAAGAGGCAGATATGTATTAGAAAGTCCACATTTTTGTGTGTTAGGAGGATTATTTCCTCTTTTCGTTTGTTCGCTCACAATACCAGCCGGTCAAACCCGACAGTTCTAAATGTCAAACATTATATAACTCAAAGAAGATGAGAAGCTGATTGAACAGGAAACAGTTTAGACAACTAACGTTCATGGATATACAAACATTATCATGAAACACAAAATTTTACCGCTCACTAATGCTAACTTTAGCGATTGTTTTTCGTTCGGAGAGATTTTTAAAAATTAAGAGAGAATGGAAAAGCTACAATGCATCACCTCAGATTATATGAAGATCACAGATTCTAACCCTGATTTTTAGTTATTGAACTAAGGCAAATTTTCTGAAATATTGACAAAACATTTTAGTCACCATATATACATAATGCATAGTAATTTTCACTTTGTTTTGAGAGACTGTTAAAAAATTCAGGGACTATTGCAAAGTTGCTGGTTTTTTATTTGGAGACTTTTAAAAAATCGGGGACTAATGCAAGGCTTTAGAAGTATTAACAAAACAGCTTAGTCACAATGTATTTTTAGATATCTATGGGGTAGGGGGACTTCCCGGTTTTTTCGATGTCTTCAGTGAAAATCACTAAAAGGGATTTTTAATTAATATATAATAAGCCGTTTTAAAATTAAAATAAAGGGACGACACAGCCCCAATCACGCAATTAACTCCACGAGCAGTCGTACAAGTCACTCTTTTAGAAAACCATACTAAAGATTGTACGCTTCTGAAGAATATGGCAACACTCTTGAGACAGTGCGGAAGGATATTCATGCTCTCTGCACAGGGATAAATTGAACAAGTCAGATCATTTTTTGTTACTTTCCTCTACAATAGAAGATAAGGAACACATATTCCTCATCTCCAAAAGATGAGGAACTTTTAAAATTCCTTATTTCTGCACATTGTAGAAATGAGCTTAGTAGCTACAGTACAACTGTTTCATATACTTGCCAGTCTAAGTTATTCGTTCATTTATTTCATTCGTTTATTAGATAAATTAGCAGCATCATTGTGACGGACAAGAGACAAAAATTAGTTTTGCAATTTATTATATCTTCTCAATTATTTTCCCGGTTCAATGTGACAACAGTGACAGAACATCGATACTGTTCTAATCTCTTCATACTTTTATTACATCCTTGAAGAAAAATCTTAGAAAATCGCGGTTCTCAGAAATGGAAAGAACTCTGATGGAAGCAGGGCGCAAAGCATATTTGTAATTTGATGTCCTTGGTAAGTGTCTACTCCACCCCTTCGAACAACCATAGTTAATATTCAACGAGTTGGCTCATATTTTAACAAATTTGTGGACAAACGCAAAAAAATAGTTCTCAACAGAACATTACACACCTATTCGCATTGCCTATAGCTCTCCCCCCCCAAAAAAAAAAATAGTGAAGTTAATACTCAATCCCCGATCATTGTGAAAATATATTGTAGACCAACAATAACTACAGGTGACATTCGTCACCATTCTTTTATGACTGTTAATATATAATAAGAAGTACTTGCTTGGCATCAGATTCCCGTTGTATAGTACCAAAATAAGAGCTAAAGATTAGTGATTGGCTGGGAGTTACCGACATGAAAAATTATGTACATAGACAATCTTACCAAGAATTATTTTTTCTTCTAAATTTCTCGGCGATTGTAAGCGGATTTCGAGTTAGTTTATACTGGATTTCTGTTAATTTTTAAATTTGTAATTTTCATCCTTAAAATACTTCACAGTACATAAAAGAGGAAAAAATCGAATCCTGTTACATAAAAAAGATTTTTTTTTTGGAAAGAAAACTTCAAAAGATCACCAGACAAACCTTATCTCAAAAAGCAAAAATCCAGAATTTCGGTAATAAGTAAATGTAGAGAAATTAAATCAATACAGAAAACAATTTACCAAGAATAGCTAACACTTCAGACTCCGCTTCTTCTCTAGTTTCAAAGGCAGTATGGCCTTCTTGCCACAAGAACTCTCTTGTCCTCAAAAAAGTCTGAGGGTGCTTCTCCCATCTAACAACATTATTCCATTGATTCAGACGTAAAGGCAGGTCTCGATATGACTGAGTCCATTTAGCATACGCAGGGTACATAACAGTTTCAGAGGTCGGTCGGATTGCTATTGGTTCTTCTAATGTTATTTTACCAGATTTAGTGACCCATGCAACCTGAAATTACGACAAATGTTGATAAAAAAATCCTGAATTTTAACAAAGGCTTTGAAAGCTGTATATTCACAAAAAGAAATTCCAATTGGCTAGATGTCCAACCTAAAGAATTAATTTTTTTTATTCCATATTAAAAACCTTTCCTATTTGTTTTTACATAAATTGACTTCTTTAAATGTAGATATACGAACCATCTCGCCAAAGTCCATTGTCGCCATGTCGCCAAAGTCCATTGTCTGGTTAACCCCACAGGGGGTAATCCCACCAATCACTTTACAGACAGGCCCCCTTGGATTGTTAGTTAAATTATAACGACCACGTTGATCTGTCGGCTGTAGCGTACTCGACAATTTTCAGTACAGTCCTGTGCCATCTCCAACCTTACCTACGGAAACGGCAACATAGTTACAGGTCGTCTTTGAATTTTCACCAAAGATTCTTTTCGGGTCCTCCCGGCTGTTGCCTCCAGGAGGGTGCTGGCTCACGGACGAGGACCTATAATTATATCATGCTTTGGGGGCAAATGAAATCGAAGTCGATAAGTTTAAGGTAACGTCATTTGATGACGAGAAATAGCTTTTCAGACTCATCACAACAGCTCCGTGCTTCAATACTGGGACTTCTAGACCCAGCACTGGTTCGGAGTCTATAATAACGGCAGCGGTGATCAAATAAGTGGTCAAGTCTCACATGTAGAGTATTAGAGCTCTAATGGATACTATGCAGGTTCTGGCTGGTTTTTGTCGAGATCACAATTGTCTGGGCTTCACATCATTAATAATTTATCCACGGGAAAAAAATATAGCTTAATAAAAAATTAAAAAAATAAAGGAAACACATTGGCACTATAAAAAAAGAAAAAAAAAGATAAAAAGAAAAGAAAACGAAAAGGAACCCACACATATTAAAAAAAAATCCAAAAAAAACTATTTAAAAAAAATGTTTAACACAAACTAAAAATTAAGAAAAAAAATCAGAAAAAAAATAGATCCATTATTAATAGATTTTCGTATTAATTGTAAATGGAAAGGCAGTGTTGTCTAAGAATTATTTATCAAAACAGTAATTAATCTGAAAAACAGTGTTTAAGAAATTCTGTAGATATTTTTAGATCAAAATGATTCTTCTCAAGTGCTCCGGGTGACCTGCAATTTACAAGTATATCGAAATTTCGAAATTACTAAAAAAGTTTTGAAATCAAAAATTTCACCATTATTTGACAGCAATCATACCGAAATTGTAACAACTTCTAAAAAAATCCTAAAAAATGTTATATATACGTTTTGGTAAAAACTGGTTCTTCTAACTTTATATATCCCGGTTTTGGAGGCTCATATGACACAGGTTAAATAAAATTGCTTCTTCAAACGTTGCATCTCCTTTTGAGACCAAGATTACCTCAAATTCACCAAAATTTTTGTCAAAATTTTTGAATTACTTCAAAAAGCTCTGAAAGTTGAAAATTCCCCATTATTTTTCTGGAAAACATAAAAATTGTAATATGCAGAAACATCCAAATTAAAAAAGTGGCTGTTCAAAATCATTAGAAAAAAGTGTTCCGGGGTTCTAACACTAGAAAGGTTTGAACAACTATTATGTGGACACTCTTGTTCTGAAAAAAAAACTCGACACTAGCAAAAACAACTTTTTTAAATTTAAGTACAGTGGTAACGGTTATTTTTGATAAAATTTATATATAACAATAATATATAATATGTAGCAAATAAACTATCTCAAAGATTAAAAAAATTACAACTAATACAGTGCATGCAATGGGTGAATGAGCAATATGATCAGAACACAAAAAATTGTTTTTCTGACATAGCAAGGATAATCACTGAGAAATGATAAAACTTTTAACTTAAAACGCAAAATAATTATTTTTTGAAGTGAATTGGATCGAATATGTTGTTTAGAACTAACTTAAGAACAAAACCAAACATATCAAAAATACAAGCAATTTTCCCCCATTCAATGAAACCAAAAAAAGACTTTTCGGGTTTCTTATGCAGAGGAATTGAAAAATTTTAAGTCCTCTCAATTGTTTGTTTATGTAATTGTCCAAACTGCAATCATAAGTTTTATATTTCCTGCATCAAGTTCGGTAAGTTATTTTTCCGCAGTCCTAGGTTTCAAAAAGGGGGCGTATCGGGCTATGGAGCAGCGGGGGGACGGGGCAACTTCCCCTCCAGAAACCAGTTTGTCCCCCAGTTGAAATTTAGTTTCTTCAAATATCTTGTCAAAACTAAGATAAGCCTGCATAATTCAGAGAAACGCGTCAGTTTCCTCCAGTATTTTTTTGCATTTATGGTACTATATGGCTCATCTTTTTCCACTGTCATTTTCACTTGATCTGGGAAAATTTGGTCCATCTTCCCCCGCCCCCAAGGATTTCGACAAAAATATGACCCTGGTTAAATGACGAGGCGCAGAACTCTTATTGGTCGAATGTTGTTATTGTGCATTAAATCAGAAAAAAATGGGTAATTAAATTTTTTATTAAATTGCGTAATGATACCCAATACGCCACTCCCTCATTCCGCATTTTTGCTTTTTTGGTTTGCAGAAGGCACCAAAATTAAAAAATAAAAAAAAACGATGGTGAAATCAGCAAATAAAACCTACAAACAAATTTCATCGAACTGCTTAAGAAAGCATAGCTTCCTTATAAAGGTGTAGTTGCCCTAGGGAATTAACAGAACGTTAATGTTTTAATTTCTACAAATGAAAAGTTTTGCAAGAATTTAACTAACAAATTTTAATTATTTATTTTGACGGTACAAGCCGGCAACAACGACGAAAATCTGTTACTGCCATAAACAGTATAATTTTGAAAGATCAAAAAAAAAATCTTGGAAAAGCGTGGCTTTCAAATATGCAAAGACCTAGAACAAAATATTTTATTTGATTTCGTTGTTAAGTTCCCCCTTAACCAATCCATAGAACAAGGTTTCTTGCTGATATAACATCATTGATGATATATATAATGATATATATATATATATATATATATATATATATATATATATATATATATATATATATATATATATATAGCTTTTTATCGTTGGATTTAGTCACCGTTGCCAGTCAATTTTTTCAATTTAATGAAAGGTTTGATGATGGGAGATAAGTTTAGATTAGATTTGGTTTGACGAGGTTAGGTTGGTTTAGGTTAGTTTAAGCTAGGTTTTCAACCCATTTCTGATATTTAGATCCAAAATTAAACTAACCTTATCTAACTTAACCTAACATAATATAAACTAACATATCCCTCAAAGCTAAAAAAGGCTGCTCTCAGAGGGAGGATCTTCAGCCTATTGTCGATATGAAGAATTGATGTGTGATTAAACTTACATTGCCTTGACCTTCCCTTTGAATGCGCCTGAGCAAACCTGTCTCGGCAATTATTTCACAAGTTCGAAAATGCCAAATACGACCCTTAGGATGATATATCGAACAACTAACAGAAGGAAATTGAAAGGTATAGGGAAAAAAGAAAACATACCTCTGGTGCAAAATCCTCCACATGTTCCTTCTCTTTTTCAAGGGCTGACTTGGAAACGAAAATAGGAAAGTAGCAATTCTCGACACCAAGTTTCTTGATTTCTCCATCAAGGAAATTTTTGATAGTTTCCCAAATCGAAAATGCCCAGGGACGAAGTATGTAACAACCACTGACATCATAATACTCAATCATTTCAGACTTCGAGCTCACCTTAAAAAAAAGCTCCAATTTTTATACTTTAGTAAAAAAGTATTTAAAATGAGCATTTATTGGCAACCCCTAACATCATCCAAACAACTGACAAGCATTTTTGTATAATAATAATTTTTCTTCCCTTCACGGATGAGTTTAGTGTATGTATTTTTATAATTTGATAGGTCAATATCACTGCTGGTCTTACAGGCTAACTTATTTAACTTGTTTTTACGAAATGAGGAGACAATGAGGCTATGTGACATCCAGGGGCATATAGCGATAGTTTTCCGACATCATAACGCTCACCGAAAAGAAGTTTGAATTCGTATCTTTTTCAAAATTCATAAAATCTGTGCATTTTTTTTTCGTAAAATATTTGTACTTTGTATGTTAAGATTAAAGTAATAAAAGAGATATTGCGAGAATCAGAAACAAGCAAGGTACCAGACAAAATGGAATTTATCAATTAAGTAAAGATGATCAAATTTAGGCTCACTCTTTCAAAATAGGTAAAAAAGACGAGGTAAAAGTGAAAAATTCTATTTTGTCCGGTATCATCCTTGCCTGCTGAGAATTGCTGATAATTATTCATCTTCTAATTTGTAAAAAAATTATAATTTTGTCTCCTAACAATTTTGATCTCCGCACATACAAATCATGACTTAGTAATCACTTCAATGGAATTTCAATTTCTGTTTTGCATAAACTTATGAATAACGGTACATTTTTTCTCGGATCCAAGTATAAATCATAACCAATGTGACTACTTTCATGTAGCACTTACCTTTCTACGCCTAAAGCCTCACCTACATATACGTAATTATCCCGTAATTCTCGCCATTTGTACATCTAGAGCCAAAGTTAAATCCAGGGAGGTTGCGGGGCTTGAATCCCCCCGAAATTCTTGTCTGAATCGCAAAAACGTAACAAAAATACATATCAACTAATATATGATGCGTTCTTTAATTTTTTTTTGTAATGCTTCCTGAACTAAAATCCTAGATTCGCCCTTGATTAGAACTGTAACAGATGTAGTTTTGGGGAGGGGAGGACAACTCATATCGTAACTGCACCAACGAGTATGGTTATACGCAACGAAATACGCAACGTAAACTAATACACTTTTGTATTCATCAAAAAACGGATGTAAATATCCATAACATACTTAGAATGTGCTGAAACAACTTTTTCTTTGTTCATTTTAAGTACTTACTTCAGTTTGCCGTTGTTTGCAAAGTCAATTACGAGCTTGTGTATAAATCAGTGACATTTGGAGGGATGAAGATTGTCGATTTTTTAGAATCAAATCCACCTGAGCAATATATACGAATAAATACGTTCTAAGCAACAAACATCTAGGCATACAGAAAATAAATCAAACAACATAAATACAAAACATGACATAAAATTGCTGACGTATCATAAAACAAAGAAGAGGAAGAGGTGGGAAAGAAAAGGAGATGAAAGGGAGAGACTGAGAGAGTGGATCAAGGGAAGAGGGGGAGCGAGAGGAAGTGGGAGAGGAGAAGAAAGGAGGGAGCGACAGAGAAAAAAAAATATGAGAGAACAGTAGTTTCTTCAGATAAATTTGGGCTGTACTGCTAAGCTGAGAAAGGAGCACTATACAAAGAGTTAAACTTGAAAAATTTGGGTAGAAGTTAACCGTATTTCTTAGGATTTACTAACTAACAGACAGTGTTGAAATATACTTTTTTCCTTAGATATACCATTCAGTGGCGTCAATTCAAGAAAATTTAAAAAAAAGGCATTTTTCAAAGAAAGTACCCTCAAAAAAGAAATTTTTCGAAATTCTGGGTGGGTGATTTAAAATCTATGGATGGCACAGCATACCCCCGCAAATATGGCACTCGTAAATAACTATTTTGCCAAAAAAAATTATATAGAAATAATAGAAATCTACTGCCTGTGGCAATTATGCTGATAGGGGAGTTATGAACTCGCTTCCGCTATGTTAACATCTACTTGGTGTTTCCACTCTTGGTATTTGCCAGTCAAAATTTCCCGCGTGCAACTTGAACATTTACAGACCGTGCATGTTCCTGGACTTTCCTAAGTGATATTAGTGACCTTGGTTCTTGTTAATTGGATTATAGGATTTGTACTATAGTCCCGAACAGTGAAAAAAATCACAGGTAAGATTTTTAGTTCCCAATAGCTTATGTCTGCCACAAACGAGCCTCTTGAAAAGACAAATATATCTCACCTTTCCTATCTTCAAATAGAACATTAACTCGACCCCCTCCCCCAACTTCTCTGGCTAAATAAACCACACTACTTAATGGGAGACAAGCCCGCCAAATCCGTCAAGCCACATGAACTGGTGAAACCCCTGGCAAAAAAAGAAAAAATTATACAATTAGATCACCCCCTGAAGACCCACACCAAGAGTTAAGATTACTCCCTGATGATTCTCCATCAATCGACCCACTAACGAGATTTTTAGATAAACCATTCTAATGCATTGTGACAATTATGAATAACATTATTCTCCCGTTTACTATAAGTCATTTTACTGTTTTTATATAACTTTTATTTCTCTAGTCGAACCCATATTTTGAAGACATCGTCCTTAAAGACTGTCAGACAGATTTTTATGTGACCTCTCTCAATACAATTGATTCAGTCCTTTCATGGTCTAAGCACCAAACTGGTGGGGATTCCAAAACGATTGCCACTGTGAAAGAAGCAGAAAAGTCGAATAAAAAAGTGATTTATGGTGTTGACATCGGTCTACTCATAGAGGACTTTACAGTTGATCTAAGTGAGTCTTCGGGCCATCCCGCCCACCCAAAAAGATCCACAAGACTCCGCTTAAAAAATGTTGGTAACCTTATACCCAGTCGCTCAGTGCTCAGTGCATGCAAAAAAGAGTTACACAGAAAAGTTTTTTTTTGTATTGTATTGTCCTTCCCCCAAATTACTATAAAACAAAGACTCAACAAAAAACAAATTTCCAAGCTCATGGACATATCAAAAATAATCGTACAGTCACTCGTCAAGTCAAAAGTGTAGTAAACATAGCCATGTTACAGAAAATTGCACTGACAAAAACGTTGCTGTAAAAATTTTAATAACACGGGGCACATGGCACTTGCGAAACAATTTTTTCCAGCCAATCATAAGAGCCAAAATTCTCCAGTCATCTGTGAGATTTAACTTGCCCAATTCAGTCGTAGCTAATACAATCTCTAGACAACCCACTCCAAGTCGACCATTAATGAGCCACACTGACGTTTCAAGGTTCCAGAGGACACAGGTCCCACCCCCCAGAGATAAAGACTGCTCATTTACCCACTGGTCCACTCAAGTCTCTCTTATTAACGCAAACTCAAAACCTTCCTCTTCCCAAATTCCGTTTTATTGTATCCACAATTTAGTCATCATTATGATCAAGAATGGCAAAGGTTAGCCATATACCGAACTGTTCCTCGCGATATCGAGGGTTACAGTGAACAATTTCGACAGAAAAATATCCTTAAAAAAAGGCACGTACTACGGCTCTAGGAGAATAAATTTGCCAAACACGTGCAATTTAAATTTTGTCTTTAAAATAGGGTGAGAAATGCCATCCTAACTAAAAATTTTAAACGACTCCAACAATCACCAAATTCCTCCAAAATTTGAAAGAATCACCAACACCTTAAACGATGGTAGAAGCCACAAATAATAGCAAAAAAAAAGAAAAGAAAAAATAAGACGACCAACAAAGTAAAACAAAAATTTACTACCCCTCGCAAAGTCAATTCGGGCGAGTATGATTTTAAAAGAAAAACCCAAGCGAGTAGATACCCAACAAGAATGCCTGACGACTAATTAATGTGTGAGTTTTTGTTTTTAACTAATTTATACCTTTCTAATAACATTACTTTTAATTAGTCCGATACACAGAGTAACCAGAACGCCAACCCTCAACGCAGCCCCTATGGTGCCTGAACTCATGTTAATTGTTATTGCCTTGACATTCTAGATTTTGCTACCATTGTGACGCCAAAACGAGCCAATAATAAGTGACTTAATGTTTTTTGTTGCAACATCAGAAACACCTGGGATAGATGGATCGAGTTGAAAGACATAATTTCATTCAATGATGTTTGCCCTTTGGACGTAATAGGATTAACAAAGACTTTCCGATAATGATGACACTAGTGATTCTTTACCCCCTATTTACCATATCCATATGTCTAGGAGATTGACTAAGTGTTCTGGGGGCATCTCACTTTACATCCGTTCGAATATAAACTTTACCAGGCTAACAGAGCGCGATTCTATTTTCTCTCACCAAATAAATCTCATATATATTTATTCAAAACTTGTTATCGGCCAAAAATCGTGTATACTCTCCTTGCATTATACACCTCCTCCATTGCCAACCTCAGGTTTTTGCAATCTGCTGGATGTTTTTTTCGAATTTCATTAATCTACACAAAAAAAATGCAACAGTTCTTGTAGACTTTAGCTGTAACATATTCAATGATTGTAAAAAATATTTAATCTAACACTTTATTTGAAGCAGTGATGACGAGTGGTCTTTAACCCCCATTTTTTTCCCAGTAGGGTTGATCCTGTAAGATTAACTTGAGCATTAATTGAAAAATTTTTGTAGCTACGTCCCTGGGAAAAGACCTGTCCTGAAATATAATATTTTTTAATCTGTCAGACTACTTTCCTATGTACGTGTCACTACCTTCGTAACCACTACATCTACGCCCCAGAATTAATATCCGGACATCTACTAGAAAGTACATCTCTGCAAATATGACTCAAATTATCGATTGACTTAAGAACCACTGACTGGTCCGATTTTTCAAATTGTCAAGAGGTTAATTCTGCCACAAATGGTTTTACGCCCCGGTAAGTGAGATTATCCATTCAACTTTTCCTATTCGTAAACCTAATCGGAAAACTATCGCTATATACCCCTGTATGTCACATAGACTCATTGTCTCCTCATTTTGTAAGAACAAGTTAAACAAGTTAGACTGTAATACCAGCCGTGATATTGACCTATCAAATTATAAAAATGCATATACTAAACTCATCCGTGAAAGGAAGAAAAATTATAAGTATACAAAATTCTCAATAGAAAATGTAGTCAGAAAAAGATTTGGTCCAACATTAATGATTTACTCTCAAAAAATATAAAATCAAAGTCTATAACTAGTGGCCTTAAAAACACAACTGACAGATTCTAGGACCCTTTACATGCACCTGACGCATTTTATTGTTTTTCTGATGCTCCTCATACTGGCTGGCTCCCACACCTCCTGACAGGCTGTAATCCCTTGCTTCTATTCAAAATCCTCGTTTATATCCCCAGCTGATAGCAGTGAGATCCTTGAAATCATCCTCCCTCTTAGTTTTAAATCGGACTGTCATGGATTAAGCAATCAACTTATAAAGAACGTATCTCCTGTGGTTCGCGAGCCCATCAAGCACATTGCTAACCAATTTTGCACGCCCAGAGTTTTTCCTGCTTTACTACAGTGAGCCATGGTCTTTCTCGCTCTTAAAAATCCAACTAAGATAGGTAACTATCTTCAAATTTTATATCCTCCTGTTCAAAAATTCTCGAGAAATATTTTCAGACATCTGTCTCCTTGTCTCTTCGTCAGTTAACAATTCATTTCCTTGATTTCTTCTCATCCATCTGGCTTTCGGCCGAAAGTTTCAACTGCTCATGCTCTCTTTGACGCCATACAGTTCATACGGCAGCTGCTACAAAAAGGCATCTGCTACAAAAAGAAAAAGAAACGAGACATTTTTCCGTGTAAGTGTGTTTACAACTCTCATGTTGAAACAATTTTTATCGATTCCAAGACTTTGCACATATAAACCTCTTGCTAAGCACATCAGTATGATGGTTCACTATTAGAATGGATGAAGAGAAAATTTCACCCGAGAAGGGCTATCAATATTAAGCGATGAAAATCGCATCAAGAACGTACACAAGGAGTCATTGGGCCCCGCTTCACCCCCCCCCCACCACCTAGGGATGTTTATACTATCTAATATTTTCTGCAATACTTGACTATTTTCGAAATTTCTTGGAATTGCAACGCGTTCCCCCATCACTTAATCTTTATTTCGGTTCTAAATTGCGAAAACGCACAAAATTATATTCAGGTAAAAGAAAATACTTTGGAAATGCAGGTAGATGATTTTGTTCACGGTTTCTACAAATACAAATTAAACAGTTTCAGAGCCCTTCAAAAACCACTGAATTATCACGATCAGTGTATTAATAAAGAAACAAGTAAAGGCCGTTACTGAAATTACTTAAAATTCGGTTCCCATGTAACTCAACTCCCTTTTGACTCAAGACTGTTCAACTCAAACGCTTCATTTAAACCTAAATCCAACACGATCTCTTCTTACTAAACCCTCATTCAAGTCAAACCTTATTCAACTCAACCGCCCTGTAACTCAGCCCACATTTCAACCATTATTCAACTCAACCCTCGTGCAAATTAACTCTCATTTAACTCAGCCCTATTTAGCTCGATCCCTATGCAACTAAACCCCCATTCAATTCAAACCCTTTAACAGATCATATTAAATTGAACGGGGTTGAGTTAAAAAGAGCTTCAGTTGCATGGAGGTGGAGTTAAACATGTGTTGAAACGAATGGGTGTTGAGTTAAATGGGTAGAGTTAAACGGGGGTTCAGTTACACAGCTCAAAATTTACTGAATACACCAAAAAATAATTAACCCTGCACATCCTGAAGCACTTTTTCTATGCTAATGTCAAAGAATGGACTTGAATTCCCATTAATACTAGAAATTCCGTGGGTAAGAGCCTTAATACATTATTCAAGACTTTAAGACCGCAAGACTTTTTTTTTACTTTGACTTGACAGTAAACGTAATACAATACCTCGTAACAACTATACCTCGATAAGGGAATATCGTAATGCGTACCTGGGTATACCAGTCAGGGAGTGTTTCTTCTTTCTTTGCTTCCGTTCCCAATCGTGTCAATTTTTTCAGTCCAGCTACTTGACCTTCCTTATTGAATTAAAAGGAACAACATCAGTCTAAACGAACTTGAATGATCTAGTAAATATATTTCAAACATATACCTTCATTTATAAACATTTAGAAAAAGCAAACTTGTCAAAATAGATCTCTCATGATCTCAAGCTAAGGAACGATAATCTTTTATGGCCTGTTGATTAGCGGTTATTATTATTTTTATTTATTTTTTTACTCTTCGTATTCGGAGGAAATAAAAAGTTTGAATTTAATTGAATTTTTTAGTAAATGGACAGGCAATAAAACATATATAAAGTTACAATCGATAAGATATAAGCACAAAGACACGAGTGCCCCCCCCCCTGCCAAAGAAAAAAAAAATCACAAATGTGATTATAATGGCCCCTGTACCCCGCATCAGACCTGTCGCAAAAACACAGAGAGGGGATGGGGGCCAGACATCAGTTTGAAGAAACTTTAAATCAACTTGTAATGCGTTTTCTCGTTTTTTGATACTCACTCCGCGGGAAACAAACAGTTACAATTTTTAAAATGATGGGACTCTATGCCTCAGATAACTAAAAACAAGAATCAGAGAAAACAGATTCCATATCGTTACCTCCCATTTACCTTACCCCTCTTTCAAAATAAAAAATTGAAAAGACACTAAAAGAAAAAATTAGAGGACCTATACTTGCTTTTTTGTATTTTTTTTTGTATTGGTTATCAGCAGCTACCCTATGCCCCACTGGTTTACTAGAAACAAACTGCAACCCTCTTCTGGATTATATTAAAATGTCGATTGTAACTATACTTTTACTCTAAACTTTCGGCAACAATTAATCTTGAGAAAACACTAAAATATCGATACTTGGCCCAGCATTCTTACCTGCAGTATTTTTTATATAGAACTCAGTATTAATAAGATGCAAGCTAAATAACTAAATGATAGCATATATGAGGGGGAGGTGGGTACGGATGAAACGGTCCACAGGCACCAATAAGGTCCCACGAACAAGTTGTAACAAAACTAATATAAAAGAATACCCATATACTTGGGTTTCATATACTTTGCATTCAGTGTCAGTCACACTCATAAAGAATTAAAAGGAAGCAGGATACGAAGGAGGAAGGGGGATTAGGGGGAAGGAGGATTAGGGGGAAGGAGGATTAAAAGGGAGGAAGGAGGCCCTATAGTCCAAACCGGTGCTGAACTCCGTTTCATGGCCCCTCAGCCAGGAAGTGCAATAGGGGGCTGGGGCAAGCCATCGTGTGCTTTAGCACATCCCTCCTGCTGAACGAACAATTAGTTGATTCCCATTACCATTCTCTCAATACAATTGGTGCTATTTTAAGTTGACAACTTAATGAATTTTGGTGAAAATCAAAAGGGAATACTTTTAAAAAGATATGTGGTAACCTGAGAATCAGCTGCTTTTTTCTCCATCTTTTTGAGTTGTCTTTTCGCATCTTCTTTCTTTGCAGGTTTTGGGACTCGGGCAGGGCCAGCACCTACGGGAACATCAATTTTACCCTGCAGATAAAGAAAAATTGAGTACTTAGAAAGATGCTGAGCTTTAGTTACTAAAAGACAAAAGGGGACAATTTTGCAGAACTATCAATTCTAAAATATTAACAAAATTTAGAACCTGTCAAACTTTTTTCTTTGTCAAAATTTGATTACTACTGTGTTGTAATTTGATTACTACTACGGAATGGGGCATCCCCTACCTCCAATCTCAAAGTTCAAGTGGCTGCATGGACTTTACTTAAAACTTACTACAATACAACAGATATCAAATTTGTTGGCAATCACGTAATTTTCACTGGTTTTGAAAAACAGGCGAGGAAATAGTCTCCCTGTATTCACGGCGATTTTTTATGGTTAAATTTTAATCGTCGCTAATTGTTTGTTTCTCTTTATTTAATATGGTTTAACGGTGAGCCATTGTAGGCATGGTTATTCCTCCCTTGACAAGACTATCTCAGTCCATTAACTATTATTTGGTACATGCAACGATTTTGTTTTTCAGAAATTGTCATGGTTATCCCAATAGGGACAAGCAAGATGAGAATCACACACAACAACAGACATCTAGCCATACAGAAAACACTTTAGCTAAAATAAGTACTTCGACTTATATCCAATAACTGATGGTACCACAAAACAGAGAGCAAGAGGAAGAGGTGGGAAAGAAAAGGAGATGAAAGAGAGGGGAGACAGAGAGAGTGGGTGAATGGAAGAGAGGGGGATATAGAAAACGTGGGAGATGGGGAGAAATGAAGGAGCGCGAGAAAACAAGTGAGAGGAAAAAGACAGAGGAAGAAGGGGAAAAAAAGAATGGAAGGTACGGAGAGAGAGGATGGAGAGGGACAGGGAGAGAGAGAAAAAATAACGAGAGAGAGAGAGGGAGGGGGGGAGAGAGAGAGGAGAGAGAGTAAGGAATAGGGAGAGGGGGGAAGAGAGGGAGGGAGAGAGGGAGGGAGAGAGAGAGAGAAAGAAAGAAAGAGAGAGACAGAGAAAGGGTGTTGGTGTGTGAGAGAAAGAAAGAGAGGGAGAGAGAGAAAGGGAGTAAGAGGGATAGAGAAAGAAAGAGAGGGAGAGAGGGGGGCGGGAGAACGAGAGGGGGAGAGAGTGAAGGGGGGTGAGAGGTCAACGGGGGGAGAGAGAGGGAGAGAGAGGGGGAGGGGAGAGAGGGGAGAGAGAGAGGGGGAGAGAGGGAGAGGGGAGAGAGGGGAGATATGAGGAAAGATGGGGATAGATGAGGAGGAGAGAGAGAGAGGGGAAGAGTGGGTCAGGTCTTTGTACATGTCAGTGTTCAACAAGTTATAATCTCTGGGTTTTTCTTGTTTTTTTGGCGTTGTAAGTACTAGCGCCATATATTTGGAATTTTCATTCTAAACTATGATTGCTTGGATAAATAAAACTATTCCATTCTAAACACAAAGTTAAAAAAAATAAATTGTTTGACAGTTGCAAATTGTTTAAGGGTTGCCCCAGTCAAGATTTAAGTCCGACGTTTTGACAAGTATCAGAAAGTACTCTGGCAGAGGCAAACTCTGTCGAACTTCCCCCTGTTTTCTGAACACGTTTCATTTAAATAATAATTGGACCTAATATCCTGTCCCCCTTCAAGTCAAGTGCCCTCTAAGTTGAGCTCGAGTAAAAACAGTACTTGATCTTAATGTCACTGTTAAAGTTTAGCCCAATCATAGTTGAAGCTATATACACTAAGTAAATAACAATTCGTATTTTACATATTATTTACTTTTCCCATGACTTATCATAAAGAAAGTATAAGTAGTCAGTAGGGAGAGGAATTTCCAATTGGATTGTAATCTATTGCAGATTTTCGAGTTCGAATCCAGCAAATCGCCTTGTTTGCACCATTTTTGCCTTTTGGCGACCCTGTGCATGGCATCGAAATGAAATTTAAAAAGGACCATTGTTAACAGCAATTATTGGATAATTCCAAAATGCAAAACTGTCTCTGATAGGTTTAAGCTTGGCAGAATCAACTGATATTAACTTTTCACTAGTATAGTTCTAAGAAGGGTTGACTTCGGCTTGTCCCATTAACAACCGAAACCTTCGTGATCTGTCTTCATAGCTTGAGTGTGGGAGGTAACGGAAAGAATTGTCTCGAGCCTCTGATGGTTATCGCCGGTCTTGCTCATGAGAAATACAATATAATTCACCGTAATAGACCAAGTAAAGGAAAAATTATTGAACCCTCACTAAGAAGGAGGGGGATATTATTAAAAAGAAAAACAGTCCCGTTTGGGCAAAATATTCAAATTTATTTTGTATTTTAACGATTCCTTCCTAAAAATACACTTGTTTGATAGGGAGAGGGGGGGGGGGGGTTGGCTTAATAATTTTTATATTATGATATTTTTAAGTAAACAATTTGTTTGCATTTTTTAAAAAAATTATAATAAATTAATAATAAGGCAAGGAAAGTATGTAAATAAAAAGAAAACTGTTGTCTGAATTTGAGGCGTAAGACCGTTTGATTAAGTTTTTCCCTCAACTAATTACTGTTATTCCATTATTAAACATCTTGCAGAATAATCTTTTTCTTCTATTCGAGGAGACTATTCAAGAATTCAATATTCAATATACTTAGCTTCTATTTGTCTTCTACATCTTCTGTTTACCAAGACTCGTATTTGGATAGCTACACACATCAAGATGTATATTACTGTTGGGAATCACTTTTTTTTTTACAACAGAACAACTTTAGAGAAAGAACATACTCTATGTAAGTGTGGGCAGGGGTTCAGAAATTCTTCCAAATGACCCCCTCCCTAAGAAGGTTGGAATATTTTTTTTTTGGGGGGGGGATTTTATTTTCCCCCCCCAAAGGAAGAAAAATATTTGCCCACACGATTAAATGAGGAATATTTTTTTTTGCCCTATTTTAAACATTAACATCATGGACCTAGCGCAATAGTCGATAGCAAACATTAATTTGATTTGACATTTTCTTTAGTTTGACAATCATTTAAGTTGACGAAAATTTTATGACAATAAAACAATCAGATGCAGGCCTTTTTAAAAAGTAATTGAGGTGTAAAAAGACACAAGACAGAAAAAAAAACAAAAAAAAAGTAACAACTTAGGATAACTCACCATAAATTCAAGCTCTTGAGCTATCTCTCGTAATTATTTTTCATCAGCGGCGGTGACAATATACTTCATTGAGTTAACGACTTTTTATTCAAGAGGAGTTGTGGTGGGTCTCAAGTTGGTACCAGTAAGCTGATGGATCTCTGATTTTAATCGAAGACCTTCCTTCTCTTCTTTACCAAGCTTATCCACTTGCGCTGCAATTTTACAATTAAGCTGATCTGCTGGTTTGGCTGTAGCTACCGATGTTGCAGCAGTAGGCTGCCAGTCTGAGCCAGTTACTGCTTTAAAATCAGCTTTCAAGGCTAATAAGGATTTCACTTCTGAATCAATTGCAGCTTTATCTGCTTTTTTGGATTTCAGATCTCTGACCTTGTCTCCTTGAGCAGCAATTTCACTATTTATTTGATCTGCTGATTTTATTGCAGCTACCACTTGTACAGTAATAGGCTTCCAATCTGAGCCACTTATTGCCTTAAAATCAGCTTTCAACGCTGATAAGACTTTCACTTCAGATTAAATTGTAGCTTAAGTTGCTTTTTTGTACTTCAGATATCTGACCCTGTCCCATTCAGCAGCTATTTCACTAGTAATTTGATCTGCTTATTTTACTGCAGTTACCACTAGTGCAGTAGTTGACGTTACCACTGGTACAGTAGTAGGCTTCCAATCAGAGCCACTTATTGCTTTAAAATCAGCTTTCAAGGCTGATCAGGCTTTCACTTCATAATCAATTGTAGCTTTACTTGCTTTTTTGGACTTCAGATCTCTGACCATCTCCCCTACAGCAGATATTTCACTAGAAATTTGATCTGCTGATTTTACTGCAGTTACCACTGGTGCAGTAGTGGGAGCTACCTCTGGTACAGTAATAGGCTTCAAGACAGCGCCACTTACAGCCTTAAAATCATCTTTCAAGGCCGATCAGAATTTCACGTCAGAATAAAGTTTAGATGGATCTTCATGGTTGGTTTTCAGATATATGAAATGGTCTCAGTCAGCAGCAATGTCTCTAGTAATGTTCTCTGCTGATTTTACTGCTGTTACCGCTAGTGCAGTAGTTGGCGTTACCACTGGTCCAGTAGTAGGCTTCCAATCTGAGCCAGTTACAGCCTTAAACTCAGCTTTCAACACCAATAAGGCTTTCACTTCAGAATCAATTGTAGCTTTCCCAGCTTTTTTGGACTTCAGGTCTCTGACCTTGTCCCCTTGAGCAGCAATTTCACTATAAATTTGATCTGCTGATTTTAATGATGTTACAACAGGTTAAGCATTAGGATTCCACTGTGAGCCAGTTACAGACTTAAACTTAGCTTTCAATGCCAATAAGGCTTTCACTTCAGAATCAACGACGGCTTTCTCACCTTTCTTTGACTTCAGGTCTCTGACCTTGTCCCCTTGAGCAGCAATTTCACTATTAATTTGCTCTGCTGATTTTACTGCTGTTAATACTGGTGCAGCGCCAGGCTTCCAATCTGAGCCAGTAGCCAACTTAAAATCAGATTTGAGGGCTAATAAGATTTTAACTTGCTGATCAATTAATACTTTATCGGCTTTTCTTGCTTTCAAACTTCTGACATTTTCACCCTGTCCCATAATTTGTTTGTCTAATTTTGAGACCTGCAAATTAAAGATCATAAACAATAAATCAAGGGAGCACCAGTTTCGATTTCTGATGTCTAAAGTCAAATTAGGTCACGAACAATTTTTTGACACTTTTTGAACATATCTATATAGTAGCGCTAGAAAGTTGATAAGGCATAAGTATTTCCACTCATTGAATGTGGAGAGAAAAAACTTGAGATAGAAAGCAACAATTTTGCCACCAAACCCCTAGTTTACTCCGAATCTGCTCAAGACAATCAATTCTTATTTAAAGTTATATAGATAACCCCCTTGTATTAAATAAAAGTGTGAACCCCATATTATGTATTCTTTAATTAAATATTCCTTTTTTTAACTCCCACGTATTCACTATAATAGTGACCCCCAGTAAATAGATTCTTTAATTTATAATTCCAAATTTAATATCCCACTTATATAAAATAATTGTGAAAACCCGATAAATTGATTCTTTAATTTAAAAGTCCATTAATTAACACCCATTGATTTATGCTCATCGATTTAATCGTCCCTTAGTTTATAAAGTCCATTTATTTATTAATTGATTAGCAACAATTAATTAACAACAAGTCGATTAATTAAAAACCAGTTATTTATGATAATCAAGTTAAGAGTTCCTTAGTTTATCAAGTCCATTAATTTATTAATTAATTAACATCTATTAATTAACAACAAGTCCATTAATTAACACCCATTGATTTATACTCATCAATTTAAGCGTTCCTTAGTTTATCAAGTCCATTAATTTATTAGTCCAAAATCATATCGTCATTTAAAGATGTCACCAACGTACATACTATCACCTAATTGCTAACCAACCAATAAATAAATTATATCTAAGCACACAAAACAGATAGTTTACTTCTAAAAGAAGGTGCAACTTTAAAACTGTTTCTTCGTTTTATTGGCTTAAAGTTTCATACAAAAAAAAAACAATCAGGTTTTGATTTTTTACCAGCATAAATCGATTGTGAATCATAGTAACACGATTGGATAAGATAAAAATACGCCACAAAAACAAACCAAATGAATTAAAGAACACTTTTTAACACGTAAGAATTAATCTATATATATATATATATATATACTTAGAACCAAGGGCATATCCAGGATTTTTGTTGGGGGGGGGGCGGGTATTTATTTTAGGGTGTTTCACAAACAAAAAACTTAAAAAATGCATCAAAAACATGTTTAAATGCATTTTTTTTACGTCTTTTATGAGTAAAACAAAAACTTCAGGAGGGGAGACACCATTTATATTTTTTGGAGGGGAAGAGAGGAAATAACTCAGATTTTTCTTGAGGGAGGGGCGAGACCAGTTTTGTCGCTGTCTGATCAATAATTGCTAGACAAGTTCTTAAAATCACTAGAACGTACGGAAAAAAATGAATCACGAAGCGTATTAAAAAACATTATCCCTCGGGCTTAAAAAAGCGAGTAAATTCTACAGAAAGCTTTTGCTGGTAAATTGAATCATTCTGTTAAATGCTCCAGAATGGAACTTTTTTTTTATTTTCGGTTCTGTGCTTTTTACCATTTTTAATTTTGCTTTTTTTACTTTTACTTTTCCTCCTTAAAAAAATTTGAACATAAACATAGCTAGAGGCAGAGACAAAGATAGAGTTAGATATAAACATATAACTCGTCTTTTTTATGGCTTTTTATATATAGTTGCTTTATGGCACTAAGGACACTATTTACACATAGAAACCACAAGTGTCTGAAATAAAATTTCAATTTTTGCAGTCCCAAGTATTTGAAGGAGCTAGCAGCAATTGAATGATTTTATTTATACAATTGCGAGGGCCAATTTAGGTTTTTAGCTGAAATTTAGAAGAAATTTATTATTAAATTATGTCAAAACATAAAAAAATACGAAGACTCCATTTTTAACTTTAGCGCAAAAGTACCTCTTTCTTTGAACACAGATTCGTTCACTACCCTTGTCTGCTCCACTCTACGAAGTAAATAGGTTTAAAATTCTCATATTTTTCCTCCCTAATGTTTTTGAGTCTTCTTTGTCAAACATAAAAGCCTGGAAAGCAAATAATGAAGATGTGTGGATTTATTATGTCTTTTCTCGTGCTTATTTTACATTATTTCTAGCAGATCAAAATTAACAACAAACATATCAATTCTCAAACGGTTCATGGCAGCGAAATACAGGTAAGGAGTGACTAGGCAGAATAGTAACCGAAACTCTAAACATAATTTTGACTACAATATATACATCATACGAATCAGCTTTTTGTGCTAATTCAAAATGTATGAAGTTCATTGAGTTTACCCACCTAAAGCCACGAGCCTGAGAAAATATGCCTGAGTTTCGAGAAAGAGGGAAAACAACTCCAAAAAGTAGTGTAATCTTAACAAAATCCCACAATCAGATTCAGCATATCAGAGAACCCTAATCTTGGAGGTTTCAAGCTCCTATCTAAAAAATGTGAAATTTGTATTTTTTGGCCGAATGATGCATACTTTTTTCTCAGGGTTGATCGTTTCGAACCAATGGTCCTACATGATCAGTAGAGAGCTCTCATTTGATACTGTACACTTGTAACTGAAAGGAACATTTCTCTAGACCACTTATACAATAAAATTAAGCAGGTTTTCGGATGCTTACAAGAGACCATACATTCAGAGCACGCATTCCACCAAGTGTATTCCATGGAGCTCGATTTGCAGGCAATAAGGATCTTATTGAAGGTATTCGTCAATAACTACTATATTTACTATTTATTTGTTAATGTTCAACATCATATAGATCACAAGTACCCGTAACAATAAGTCAAAAACTGATAAAATCAATCAAGTGATGTTACAAATGGGTAGCTGAAGCAAATATTTCTCCAGAGCACTTAGAGCAGATGTTTTGGAAAGCGTACCACGAGTAGCTCGAATTCACAGGCAATGTGCATGTGATTGAAGCTATTCGTCAATGCCTACTTTATTTACTATTTAGTGTCCGTAGCACTGAGTCAATCACTGACCTGAAGAAAATCACGTGATGATAACGGGTAACTGAAACGAGTTTTTCTTTAGAGCATTTTAATGCTAAGATTTGGTAGGTTGCAGATGCTTACAAGGGAACACACATCTTTTTTTATATCTGAAGGCTAGTGAGCAGGTATCATTAGAGATTGCACGTACTAAATAGGTTCTATTAAAATGACATAAATCATATGCATGGGTGCGTGTGCCCTGTTGTGACTCACGGCGCGGGAATCGAGTTGATACTTTCAGGAAAAAGCTGTTATTTTGGAGAGGCGGGGGGGTTAAGGCGACTCAGAGTTTTGCACGTGGACGGAGAAAAAATTTGGTCCTCACAAAAGGATATATGCTACGATATTTTGCTTCTTTTCATGCCGTCGTTCGACAGGATCTTGGCTAGATTTTATATTATTTATTAGTAGACAGTTTCATGTTTCTTTAAATCTTTTTTCTCCCTAGCTATTTCTTTGTCTTTTTTTTGTTTATTTTTATGTCATCGTCCGTCAAGGTCTTTGGCTACTTTTAATATGTTTTGTTGGTAGGATATTTCAACTGTTAGTTTTAGAAACTAAGAACCAAAATCAAAAGAGCCTAAGCGTAATTACTTCACAGAAGTTCAGCAGATACTGAAAAAAGGTCCTTCATTAAAGCGACCTCCTATTAGAATTAAATAATTAATTTTAATTAATGATAATTGCTTGGTGGAACGCACCCAAGATGTTTCAATTTCTGGAGGTCGGGACCTACATTAAACGCCCAGAGGGCATATCCAGGATTTTTGTTCGGGTTTTTTTTTCGGGAGAGGCGGGCGGGGTTGACAAAAAAAAATTAAAAATACATATTTTTCTATATACATTTTTGTTACGTTTTAGTGTAGCGATAGAAATTTTCTTGGAGCGTTTACCTTGAAGACATACAAACTTTTTTCCTATCATCGGGCTATATGCGGATATATAAAATAAAATAAACACAAATAAAAAAGACAATAGAGTTATTGAACTTAGATGCTTAGTTGCACAGCAATGGGTCACTTCAAATGACAATAACGGTGATCGAGATGAAAGAATTCAAGACTTCTGTCTGAATGTTCCTGCTTCAACTTTACGAATATTCCCCAAAAGCACATCTATCCCACTATCAAACATAGCTTTTCACTCCTGCGCTATAAGAACTGGCTCACCATTGATCGACTGGGCTAAGGATGTGTATTCTTCGTCCGATGAATTGTTTTAATTATTTCTGCTGATTCAAAAGCTTACACGGCTCTTATAGTTTAAATGTCCTTATAAAGATCTTACGGGGTATCTTTTTTTATTACTCACTCTCTAAGTAAAATCTAAGGCTTGGATAGAACCGTTATTTTTCTTAGGGTGACTGCACTTTTTATTTTTTCTGATCAATGAATTTTAATTTTTTTAAATATATTTAACTTTATTATAGGAAGCCAGAACTATATTTAAAAAGAAGAAACTTCAGTATTTTAAATATATCGCATTTTGCTCATGGTACATATTACCCTTCCCGACAATTAATGACGTCCCGTCATTAGCAATTGCTCGCCTTTGGGGTTTTTAAATGTTCGCCATTTATTACCTATTTCTTCTACATAATTATTTTATATCTATGTTATGGCTTAACCAGGGGTGCTAAAAATTTTCTCTATTACTTTTCTTGTTTTATTCTACATCCCTATCTAAAATTTCGAAAAAAAGATTTTTTTTTCGATTTTTACAAGGCTAAAAAAGATTTTTTTTCGATTTTTACAAGGCTTTTTTTGATTTTGCTGTCTTTATGACATACTACATTCTATCTACACTACGTTAAATGAATAACATGATAATATTACACCTAATTCTACTTGAAAATCTAGTGGTATAAACATGAATGATTTGCAACATACAATATTGGGTTTATCATATTCACTGGTAACATTAAAACACTTTCACTATTGGGATTTTTGAATTATCAAAGTTATTAGGAAGTAACACATGTAGATTCACATCTATTCATCACCTTCGAGTCCTTAATGTACTCAATCCTTCTGTTGTAAATTATTGTCCTTCACTCTTTTTGTTTTGGTAAAAATTTTGAAGCATTTACGTTATGGTTTCTTCATGGAAATGGTCGAGCCTGATTGTCTTCACACAACAAGTTTTTTCTAATAGTCAATTGGGAAATGATGCTTCCCACTACAGGTGTTGGCGTATTTCTTCTCAGCATATCATTTTTTAGAATTTTTTGAGGCACATAGAGAATGTATTCTCGTGAAAAATTATTCATTTGTGCCTTTTATAAAATTGTTAGCTCATGGCTAGCGTTGATTAGCCTTTGCGGTGATTCCTAGGTTAATCACGGGGTAATTGAAGTTTGGATTTGGAACGGGTTGTCATCAAACTATAGTGATTCTTTTAACATATTGTCTTTAACTTGAACTTCAAACATCTTCAAATATCATTTAACTTCAAATATCGTTATTTATCGTTTATCTTGTTCTGATCGATGGGGATCTCAGAATTAAACTTCAAGTTGTCTTTAACTTTATCTTTAAATATCTTCGAATGTCTTCAATTATATTTTAACTTCAAATATCGTAAAATATCCTTTACCTTCAAATATCATCGCTATACTGTCAAGTGATTCCCGGGTCTATAGTGAGTATCAAAGGCGACATCTATGTTTATATTTTGTACTGACCTACGGTGTTCTCAGCATTTATGTGATTATATAGTTCGTTAAAGCACTGGATACTGAGATTCAAATATAGTGTTACCTGATACGTAATATGGTTCATGGTCGAAGAAACAACGATCAAAGGTAACTCCTGTTTTTGTAGACGAAGTTGGGAGGAAAATTGCCTGGAGTCTATAGTGAGTACTCTTCGTTGGTTGAGATATGATGAAAATAGATGCTACTAGGTTTTATCTGTACTGGGCAGCTCATTGTAATGCTCAATAACCAATGTGTCCATTTACTTCGTTTAATAAAAATAACGAGGCAGAATCAAACGTTCTTTGAGGTAAATACTTATAGTACAAATAAGTCATGCATTGATTGGGTTTTAATAAAACAACATAGTTCCCATTGGGAAATTCAATACATAGAAGTTTCTTCTAAGTTGTTATAGCCTAACGACATCATAAAATATTAATACTTCAACTTTAAGTGTGGTATCTTATTTTACTTTCTAATATATACTACTACATACACTTTATTTTAACTTCTTTCAACACTTAGTTAATTTTACTTTAGATTTAAAATAATCATTTAAACAGAGTTTATGCTACATGGTTAATTTTTTAGGTCTAATTTTACAACATATTTCATGCCTGCATTGTTCACGCACGTTTGTGCTGTTTAAGAATTGCATGTTGCAGCGTTATAACCACAAAGGTTTACGTAAACGATGCTACAATGAGGGAACAAGACATAACAATGACGAGTGGAGACCTCTCCACCCACTTGTTTCCTAATGTCCTCCCTATTTCTTGGCTTAGACCTTCTCATTGGGCTCCGGGTTTAACCTTTGCATTTCAGCTGTTTCCCCGTGTTCTTCACTTGGTTTTCGTCCTATTATTCTTAGGATTTTTCCGTAATTACAAGTCAATAGGGTTCTTATGGTCAGGGAAGTCGCGAATACGAAACATACGGCCAATAGTATGTTCCACCAGGAATTGGTCGAGAACAATCCGTATCTATTATCTACATACGTTAATCTTTGGTCTTCATTTGTAAATAGGGGAATTTGCGAATCAAATGCTTCTCTAATTTTTTTAAGCCTTATTATCCCTTTATTCTTTTCTATTTTTGACCATATCGAGGTTTTTATTTCCTCGTTTTCTATATTGGGAATAGTGTACGACAGGTTGATCGCCTTGAAGTTATTTATTTTGGGACTTATTATCTTTGTGCTCGTGGTAATTAACGGCGTTCGGACAGTTGACTCTTTGGTTACGAGTCGACACCCTTGTTTTATGGTTATCGTACCCACATTTTGTAATAGTAATTCTGTTTCGTAACTCGGGTCTATTCTTTCTGTATTATTATAACAAGACAAAGTTCCGACAGTTTCTCTTGGAACTGAGAATAACCAAAGGTCATTTCTGAGGTGTATGAATATTTCTTGCTTAGTACTTCCTATCACGGCTTCGCATGAATCCGGTGTTTTTTCCAATTGTGAGTTTTTGAAAAATATATTTAACATACATGATCCAGATTTGACACTATATGTGGATAACGTAAGTTGCCATACTAAGCTTTTTAGCGGTACGCATTCTTTTGGGCCTTGTGGATTGGCTAGGGCATATTTTCGTCTATCTTGATCAATAAGCAAGTACACTGCTTTAGGCGTGATAGTCACAAATGAATTCGTCTTCTTTATGTTTGCCGGGAAAGTTAAAATTTGTTACAGGTCGTAAACGGATTGTTGATTTATCAATGGAATTGTTACTACTATAAATAGCTGTTCATTTATTTCCGTGACGTAGACTTTTAATTTAGTATAGTAATGAAATAAATTTGATACTTTTGGTTCTATGGGCAGATGTAAACCAAACGTTAGGTGCGTTTTTATTTTGTCTAGCATATTTTTTAGGCTAGAAGGATCTACTAGGTCGTAGGACAAAGTTCCTCCCGTGAGGGCAAATAGTGCAAACTCGAACTTGCTGACGTATGTCGCCAAATTTAGTAGTGACATGGTAATTGTATCGAGTGAAACCATGGTTATGCTCGCGTCTATTACCACGCGGTCCACTTCGTTCCTTAAGTAATTCATTCCGTTTATATTATTTTAGATTCTCTTAGATATTATATCAATTTCATCTCTCTGGTAATTTCATAAACTGGCTTATATCTCCTGCATGTTAAATGTTACATTCATGGAATTTTTCAACTTCCTTACGATTTCCCTTAGGCTGTTTAGGTCTTATTCTGTTTTTATATCGAAAAGGTGGAAGGCGAGTTCTCCGACGATTGGACTTGTGCCTGTAGCCCTACGGTATTTATTTCTTCGAAAGAATACTTCTAAAATCTTCGTGGTACTTGGTTTTAACTTTTGTACTTGCGTGCTAAATAATGCAAATGGGTCCTTCAATCTTTGTATATATTTTGTTAAGTAGTCTTGATGAATTGAAATTGGTTGTGTATTTTTCTCGTTTAAATTGGGCAACGGTTGTTCTTTGGTCGTCGCGTAAATTCCATCGTAAGGTTTTCATTTCAATGTAGTCAGTAGTTTAGTCAGTAGTCAGTATAGCCCTGTAGTCAGTAGGTTTTGTATCGACTTGGTTTTAGCAAAGTCATTCGCTAAGTATTCCATATTATCCGCCAGTCTTTTCTCTCTGTCTTCCTCAGTGCTTGTTCCAAGTGTCATGTCAATTCCTGTCCTTTTCTCATCAGGGTCATCTATTACGAATTTTGATTTTTGTTTGTGTACAACTGAAGTTGGAAACTCTTTATTATCTTTATTATGCATTATTTTACTGGCCTGTAGCCCTATTTTCGATCTAAGATATAGAAATATATATTCCTCGAGTTCATTCGTGTTTATTTTCTAGTCTTGTTACTTGCTGGAACAAGGTCTCGAAAGGTTTGGGGTCCAATTTCATAAAGATTTTCCATGCGTCATGGCTAACTAGCAATGAATTTTCATGCTTGAATATTACTCCATGTTTTACAATATCTTGGGCCACTGCGTGAACAACGAGGATTAGGATGATATTCTTAGGCCTCATCTTATTGTTTGTTTCTAGAATTAATTTATCATTAATAGTACCCATTTTTTTGCAAAATTCTTTTGTATACTCCTTTGTTATTATTATATATATATTTTTTTCAAAGGCACTTTAATTTTTACTTAGGTTATTTCTTATTATGTAATCATTTTGTGGCATTGACCAAAGAAAACTGTTTTATAGGCGTAAAACAGAATAATTATTTTATGATTAGATAGGTTAGGAAAGTAAAGTTAGGACTTCCGAGCTTGATTCTGGTCGTGATATACCTCTATGACTGGTTGAGATATAACTTTAAAGCGTAGCTAATAATCGCTATACAATTTAATTTTACATTATATTTCTCGAGTAACGAAGACATGAATAAGCAAGCGTGCAGCACATAATTACACTGGTATCCCATTTCATGTGTAGGCCCAAAATAATTTTAATCTGCATTATGACAAAATAGTTTATGTATACGGGGTTAATTTCTTCAACAGTTAACTACTAATAGGTAGTTTTGAGTTTAGAATCTTCTCTTAATTTTCTTGTTTCTATTTTTATGGGCGTCTCTTTTTCTTTGGTAAGTTTTCATACGTTTCAGGAATAGTTTGCTAGCGAGGGATTTGTATTCTTCAGATTCAGCGTCAAATAAAAATTGTTTGTAATATTGAATTTCCGCTAAAGGATGATGTATGCCTTCATATTTGACATATTGGGGATTTTTTTCGAGATTATAGCAAATTTTGGGGGCTCTGCATTTATCAAGGAGTAATAAGTCTGTTTGAGTGGGTCCCTTGCAATAGAAATACTTGATATTGAGGTTCTTTTGTAGACGTTTTATCAATAATTGCCAAGTTGCTTTGCGCTTCTTCTCCTATACTTTGTTTTGACCTCCCCTCTAGCCGGACGATACTTGGGGAAATTTGAAAGAGCTAAACCATACTTATAAGTGTGAGATGCGTACTCTTTAAGCTCGTAGGTTACATCCTATTCCTTCTTATATATTTGATTTCCTTGTTCGTCCACGACTAACATAGCTGCCGAATATATAATGTTTTCCTTCGCGTTCATTATGCTAATGAACTCAGTATCAATTATCGCCTTTCGAATAGGTTTTGATTCCATTGTCATGATCTGAAAATGCTCACGTTTAGGACCTGGGTCGATTTTTTTCATAGAAAATACGAAGGACGAGACTGCCCCCAACAAACCAAACGTTGCTTGTGGGCGAGCTCCTCCCAGACGTCCCACGAAACGTGGTCCGTCTAATTAGGTTTGATTACACAACTTAATACTGAGTAGGGAATGATTTCCATAGTTCATTTGTAGAATATAAGTTGAATTCCATACGATTCCCTATGTATTGTTTTACACCTGGTGTCCAATGACCAAGTACAATAGCAATACGTATAGGATCGATGATATTGTCTTTGAAAACACGGTCGGTAGGGGAGACCGAACCTCCTCTCCCCATGATATAAGTTCCGTTATTGACCTCAATAACTGGGTGCATTATAGGTTGTCCAACTGATTAATTCGCATTTATAGGGGTATAGTTATTTTTTTCGTAAGGTAGCTACCTAGTAGGCAGAATGTGCCACACAGGACCTAAAAATACTATTTGTCACCATCGGTCGACCACGAGCTTCCCACCTTGGGCCTTTCTCTCTGATCGCCGACGTTTTGACATCACTTCTATTATATATTTTTTTTCATTAATATTTACTTGGTTAACTTTACTTGCACACTGTTAAATTTATTATGGTGTTAAATTTATTATCTTTGAAATTTGTCTTTACATTAATTAGGGATATTTCCATCTGTCAGGTTTTTTAACCGTTCTACCTGACTGTGTCGTTATTTTCTCCTCTGTTTCTTGTGGTTTTTTCTTTTTCGGTTTTTCTAGCGAAATAAGGTAAAACTTTTTATATTGTTTTTTCAAATATTATTGCCCTTTTAATTTTATTTGTTTCCCGTGTGCAGCTGCCGAGATCGGTCTTCATTTTCCTATTTCTTTAGCCACTATATGGTCTGATTCGCCGTCAGACTCTTCTGAACTGGTATCCGTCGAATACGGATTAAAAATTTTAGAGGTGGCACTTTTTGAGGTGTCACCTGCCCTTCCTTCGTAAATTTCTACTCCTCTGGAAGAAGGTTTATTCCCTAGGTTCTCGCCTTCAGTTCTATACTCGGGGGATTTGAAAGATTCTTTAGAGTTTTGGAAGGAATTAAGAGTTTTTGCGGGGTTCCTCCATCCTTTGAATGCCATGTCCTCAGGGGGATGGGGCACTCTTTGCACTAGGGTTTCCCTCCATGGAGTCCACTGTTTAGGTTTGACCTTGGGCATAGTGATATCATGATATTGACCGTGCTGGTCATCCTTTGGAGTTTTATTCTTGGGTAATGTACTTTGACTCGTTTTTATGGGAAAATTTTTTAAATCTATAGCCTCTCGTAGGTTTGTATTAGTTAAATTTTTGAGAGGAGCTTTCTTTACAGTAATACCGGGGGTTTCTACAGCTTTGTTTAATTCTTCCTGTAAAGACAGGGGCCTTTCTATCGGTGTTGCAGGGGAAACTATATCGTCTGAAAATCTTTTGGGGGGACATTAGTTCGAAATTCTGTTTGGGAAAAATGGGGTTTTGGAGATATTGTATAACCTAAATCTCCTGTGCTCGCCGATGATTTACTTTTTGGACTTTATGGCGTTTTTTTCAGGAAAGAATCCTGGTATTAGGGATTTTTGCTTAGGAACAACTAGATTTTCCATTGCTAAGAATTCTTCAAAATTTTCCTGATCACTGTCATTCTCAAAATAGTCTTGCTTGAAATTAAAGGGTTTTAGCTCTGCCAGTCTTGACCTAGGGAGCGCATTTTCCAAATCTGATGAAACAGTAGAAGAGAGATGTGATACCCATCTCGATGGAAATTTGGCTCTTTTGATTCAGCTAACATGTGCCTTGTAAGTTCTTCCGCTATCGGGGTTCTTCATTTTAAAAGTATAATCGTTATCGTACTTTTTAACTATTCTGTACGGTCCAGAATATTTATTGAAGTTTTTTTCCTTCCGTTTTTGCCTCGTTCTTTAGGTAAACGAAATCTCCTACTTTGAAATCTATATTCCCCTTAACTTTGGGTTGGTTTTTTAGCTCTTGGTTTATTTTACATTTTTCCAGCTCTTGCCTAACTATTTTATGTTTTCCTCATCCTATTTATGAATTCTTGTTTATTATCTTCTGAGTTGTTATAATACTGCCGAGATTCAATAATCTCATCACACTGGATTTTGAAATCACGACTAAAAAGTAAATAAAATGGATTGTCTTTGATTGATTCGCAATAAGCAGTTTTAATCATTTTAGTTAAATAATGTAAGAATTTGTCCCAGTCGCTCCCATTTTCGTTCATATAAATAATTACAATGTTAAAAAATATTTTATTTCTGTTTTCTATTTTAACATTATCTTGTGGCTGGTACAGGGCTGACACCATTTTCTCTATATTGAGAAAACTCATTAAATCCTTTTTAACTTTTGCCACGAAATTTCCACCGTTGCCATTATAAATTTTATTAGGGACTCCATTTTTTAGAAATAATTTTTATAACGTTATACGTTTGTTATCTGCACATAGATTCTTTAGTACATTTGTAAAGTTAAACCCTGGAATATGGTCTCTAGTCAGCCGCAAGTAAGTACGGCCTCTGCTAGAAACAGGTAAGCCTCCACTTGTCCCGTATAGGTCAAATGAGATAATATCGAAGGGGTACTTTGCTACCGGGACCCTTCCCATTGGAGGATTTGGGTAAGCTGGGGGGATTTTTCTTAAGTTATATGCTTCGCATGTACTTATAAATTCTTTAAATTTTGTCATTGCAGACGGCATGTAAAAATATTGTTTCAATTTATGGAACGTTTTCATTACCCCTAAATGTCCACCTGTATCTGAATGAAAATATTCAAATGCAGGCCCTATTAAGTTTTGTGGTAGCACAGGTATTATTGAGGTTTGGTTTCTGTTTGTCTCAGAAGTCACGATTCTACACAGTATCTCTTCATCAAGATCATAGTAAAAATTATCTATCTCCTTTCTAAGAGTTTTGAATTTATCCGGTAACACATCATCATTCACAAAATAATCAATTAGTGCTACACACATTTCGTCCTTTTTTTTGCTTTCTTTTTATATTTTCCAAAGACAAGGGACAATAGTTAATTTTATTTTCTTTTACTGCGTCTTTGACTTTGTTTTTCTTACACCCATGTTTGCATTAACTTCATTTTCCTCAGCTCCCGACAAAATATTTTCTGGGTATCTACTTAAAAAGTCGCAAGCTGCGTTTTGTTTTCCCTTTAAATGTTCAAATTCGTAATCTAGGTCTTGGATTTTCATAATCCATCTAGCTAGAATGCCTGTGGGGTTTTTAAATGTGTGCAGGTCCTGCAAGCTTTTATGGTCTGATCTTAGAATAAATTTTCTACCAATTAAATCATTTGTAAATTTGTCCAAGTGGTTGATGATAGATAATCATTCTAAATTTGTGGCAGTCTAACTACTTTCGCCTTTTGATAAGGTTTTGCTCGAATAGTATATAGCTTTTTCGATTTGGTTTTGTTTAGGCGTTACCTGTAGAGGATTAGGGTTTTCTACCGGGATTATTTGCGAAAGAATTGCGCCAATGCCTTTTGAACTAGCATCCGTTATAACTAAAAATCCTCCGTTTTTAAAATCAGGGATTGATAATATTGGTTCAAAAGTGAGGGTCTTTTTAAGACGGTCTTGATACGTTTAAGCTTCCTGGAACCAAGTAATATTATGGGAGTTCCCTTTAGTTAATTCCGTGAGGGGTTTCGCAATTTGGGCGTAATTGCGTACGAATTTTCTGAAGTAGCCAGAAAGACCTAAAATTCCCCTTAATTCTTTCATAGTTCTGGGGGGCCTGAAGTTTTCAACACATTTTATTTTATCAAGGTCTGGGGATATCTCTCTTTTGGTTACTAATACTACTAAACACTTAATCTGGGGTGTAAATTAATTTACCTTCTCGGGCCGGCATTTTAAATTGCCTAGCCTGAGATTCTCAAACACCATAGCTAACGTTGCTAAGTGTTGTTCAGTGTTTTCCCCCCCGCATATAATATCATCAACAAAATGAATTATATTCTTTAATCCTCTTAACAGGTGCAATAGGGGTCTACATAGCGCGCTTGAACTTGTTTTCAGTCCAAATGGTACTCTTAAGTACTCATATGAACCACACTCAGATGCTGAAAATGCAGTTTTATGGACATCCTTATCGGATATTTTCACTTGGTGATAGCCTTGGGTAAGGTCGAAAGAAGTAAAAATTTTGTTTTTGCTTGAAATTGAGTCAAGAATTTCATCTATTCTTGGTAGAGGAAATTTATCGCTAACTACTTGTTTGTTGAGGGCCCTATAATCTACTACTAGTCTAATATATCCATTCTTTTTTTTTACTCAGATCAATGGTGCATTATACGGACTTATACATGGGCGTATAATTTCGTTTTTTTCTAATTCATGGATTTTATTTTTTAACCACTCTTTGTGCTTATATGGCACACGATATGGCTGTTTTGCAACGGGATTACCAGTCGTTAAAAATGAACGTTCATAAAATGGTATTATCCCAAAGTCATCTTCAGATGCAGAGAAAACATTCTTAAAATTCCATAATAATTCGCATAGTTTTTTCTTAAGTTCCAAGTCCGTAATATGATCCATATTAAATTTGTTTAAAAATTGTGATTTAGTTAAAGAATATTACTCATTTGAATTTTTAATACCGTTAAATAGGTTTCTTTTAAAATCTTACCATCTTTTTAAATCCTTCTCCGTTAAAACTTGGATTTGAACTAGACACGTCCCCTTTTTAATTGTAATTGTATCATTTCCGTGATTGTTAGTTACCCAAATGAAACCTTCCCCTTTGTTATAAGATATAATCTGCTCATTGCATAGCATATTCTCGGGTATTTCAGATAGGGCTGCCAAGCATATTTCTGATTTGCTAATCACTGGCTCAGTCAATTGTGATATTTGAATTTTTTGCGTCGTTTTGGGAGGGTCTTTTGTTTTCCTTATCGCGAATCCGTAATATTTCTCTTTATTTTCATTGTTTATTAGATTCATACTGGCGCTATGCTGCGCCATTGCTGCATCTTGGGGCGTCAAGTTGGGTTTTATTATGTTCTTCCATAATTCCGCTATTTTCTTAATTTCGTTTGACCTGTATTGTCGCATATCTCCTATTTTTATTTTTGCAGATTCAATACTTTTATTATTTAAATTTACTTCATTTCTGCAGTGTCTTTCAGGGTAATTGAACAAATTTCCAATTATGCCATGTCTTTGCGAGACATGAGGTTCAAAATATTGCGACATTATACCACCAGAAATTTTGTTTACTGTTACGTTGTCTTCGCAACCTCTGTTACGACTTCTTTGGGTATAAATTTCTTCCCTTACCTTAGTTGGGTAGACATGCCTCTTATTTGATACTTTTAATAGTATTCTATTAGACGTTAGAAAATTTACGCCTATAACAGCTTCATATTAGAAGTTATTGCATATAATAAAATTTGTCATAAAGGTTCTATTGTCTCTTTTTACGTTTAGGCAAATTGACCCTTTTGCATTTAATTTATGACCTGTCACGCTCGTTAAATTGGGATTATAGTGTTCCTCTGTCGCCTAAAATGCAGAGGCAACATATTAAATACGCAAAAGTTTATGATACTAATTGTTGCACCTGAGTCAATCAAAGCCTTAAAATAAACATTTTCTACACAAAAATCATTAAATATAGGTAACTTGTTATTAATATCACTACAAGACGGCACTAATATTGTCTTGGACCTATCAAATATTCCTGGCACCCTCTGGGTCCAATTTATATTTCTGAGGGGCCTGAACGTTTCCCTGAGAATTTATTTCATGTGTCGGTGCCTGTAATAGATATTCAGACGTATTAGGTTTCGTAGGCATATTTAATTGATTTACGTCTGTCTGTCTTCTCCATGTATTATTATGGTAACGTGGATATCTCGTGTCAGCGCCGTTTGCTGGCGCTGATTGCAAATGCCGTTGGTTTACAAAATTTTCATTTCTTGTTGGCGAATTTTAATGATTTCAGTAAGGTATTCTTGCATTATATTGGCCTTGGTAAGTATTTGGATTTTCAAATCGGTAATTAATTTGTCTGTTGGGGGGGGGGGTTATACAGATTTTTTTGGTACGCATTGTAAGGTACTGATAGGTTCAATCCCCCCTGGCTATAGCCTGTTGCACGACCGGTGCTAAAATTTGTTCTTCCGAACAAATGGTTGCCGTAATTTTGCGTATTACCGACAGCAATTCTTGGTACGCGATTGGGGACATAATGGCACTCTCTCGCGATATGGCCAACACGATTACAATTATAGCACCTTATTATTGTAGGGTTACTTCCATAATTAGATTGTTTAATAGGCTGAAAACGTACTGTTTTCTGCCTAGCGGGTTCTGGCGTTTTATTTCTTTGTGGCACTGGGGAGTTATCCCTTGAAAAGAAATTGGGGGATGCCTGATCGCCCTTGAAGATTAGGTTCGCGTTTGAATCGCCTAGGCTATTTATTTTTGCTTTACTACGATTAGCGACCAACGTATCAACTTCGATCAATCGCTCTACCTCCTGAACTGCAAGATCCAACGTCTGAATATTTTTGGATATTACCACTCTATATAGTTTTGGGGGTAGCCCTTGCAAAAAGGTATTTAGTATGACTTTTTCATACAGTTGTCCCGAACCACTTCCGTATTTTGCCTCTACAGAAATGCGTATATTATCAAGATATTCCCTTATATTCTGTGAAAAGTCGAAGCTCACTACTCCGTGTTTTAATTTATTTATGGAACTGGTGTCTATAAACCTATCTTTAAATGCTTTTAACAAGTTATCAACCGTATTTATTGGCAAGTTGCCGTTATTGCCTATGGTATCTTCAATCTGTTTTAGAAAGGTTAAGGCCTGGCCTTTTAATCGTAGTAGGAGCATGTCTTTTAACGCTCCAACGTCTGTTTTTGTTAGTTGTACGAACTGGGTCAATTGGATATTAAATTCGTCAATATCTGATTGACCATTGTACTCTGGTATAGAATTTGCTATTTCTAAATTTTTCGCGACTAACTTCTGCACTATTAATAAATCATTCATTTCGTCCATTTTTTTTTCATTTTTTTTCGTTTTAATCAATGAAATAAAACTAAAAATAAATTGTTTTTTTTTACTTATCCTATTTTGGGGGAGGCTATTATCTCCTATGTGATATAAGGGTATTCCTGTCGTAGCTTAGCGGCAATAGGCCTAATCACTTGGCTTATATGTCTGTATCTCTCCAATAATTAAATATAAATTAAAAAGTCTTCATAGCCTAATTTGTTCGCATTTTTCTACTAATTTCAAACTCACGCCATTTGTAGCGATAGAAAATTTCTTCGGGTGTTTACCTTGGAGACTTGCAAACTTTTTATCTATTATCAGGCTAAATTCAGACATATAAAATGAAATAAACACAGATAAAAAAGGCAATAGATTTATTGAACTTACATGCTTAGGTGCACAGCAATGGGTCACTTCAAACGACAATAACGGTGACCGAGATGAAAGAGTTTAAGACTTCTATCTGAATGGTCCTGCTTCAACTTTACGAATAATCTCCAAAAGCACTTCTACCCCACTATCAAACATAGCTCTTCAGTCCTGCGCTATAAGAACTGGCTCACCATTGATCGAGTGGGCCAAGGATGTGTATTCTTCGTCCAATAAATTGTTTTAATTATTTCTGCTGATTCAAAAGTTTAAACGGCTCTTATAGTTTCAATGTCCTTATAAAGCTTTTATCGGGCATCTTTTTTTATTACTCACTCTCTAAGCAAAATCTAAGGCTTGGATAGCGCCGTTCTTTTTCTTAGGGTGACTGCACTTTTTATCTTTGCTGATTAAGGACTTTTCATTTTTGAAAATAGATTTAACTTAATTAGAGGAAGCCGGAATTATCTTTAAAAAGAAGGAACTTTGGTATTTTAAATATATCGCATTTTGCTCATGGTACATTAGCAAGCCGGAAAAGAATTTCAGGGGAGAACCCCCCTCCCCCCACCCCTGAATACGACCTTGACACCCAATGAATCAAAAAACCAGCTACTTTAGTACAACCAAACTGACATACAACTTAAAAGGAAGAATAAAAAAGTAAAACTTGAGCGCTACTGGGACACTAAAATTTTAAATGGGATGCCAAAAAATGCTTCCTCTACACACTTCTAGAGCAATTCAGACACAAATAAAATGCTACTTCCGTCAGCAAGAACGATGGTTCCTGAAGGCGCAGTGGTTCCTGAACTGGGTTTTTCTGATTTAACTTGACCCTAAAAAATTCAAAGAAGTCTCTTAGACGCAGTTGAAGGGAGGGTGCGATTTCCGTCCCTGAATTTTGAAAAAATACATTTTTTGAGCCCTAAAAAACCTTTTTGATATTTTCATTGAAAAAAAATGCCCTCAGCAAAATATTTTGAAAAATAGATTTCGCCCCCCTCCCTCAGATTTTCGTGAACTAACACCCATACAAAAGAACCTGATCTTCAATCAATAAAAATTTCGAAACTTACACTAGACAAGACAACTGTTTGAAATAAAATGAGCTAATACCTTTAGTACTGACGGTACTTTTACTTTCGTTAAGATTAAAGTACCCGCCCATCAGCTCAATATATATATATATATATATATATATATATATATATATATATATATATATATATATATATATATATATATATATATATATATATATATATATATATATATATATATATATATATATATATATATATATATATATATATATATATATATATATATATATATATATATATATATATATATATGTCTTGTAGTATTTATTTTTCAATCTTGATAGGGGTTTTTGAAAACCCATGCTTTTAATCTAATTATTAGTACATCACCCACACTGAAAAACACTAAATTACAGTAATAGAATCATTTGTTTGTGCTAATTTTGAACATCAAATAATACGATCCATTGTAAACGCCACTATGGGTACACAAAAATGGATTTAATGGACTCAGGATCTTTTACCAGACCCAGCCCACCTCCGATCAATAAGATAAACCCAGTACTATCGTATCGCTCAAACTCCACTGCTCTTTCACCTTCCTTGGGGGTTGACCCCTCCCCTATCTACTGGAATATCCAGCAAGAACGCAAAAAGGTATTGCACATATATTACTGGGAGGTATTGTGGTGTAAAAATGAAACTACAAAAAAATACATCAATTTACCAAAACGAGACAAATTTTTCTTTAGGATTTTTTTTTTTTCGTGCGTGTATTTTAATAAAGTTTCTAATTTTTTAAATTTTTTATTTCGTAGTATTTAAATTAATATATTCTAATATATTTACAAAAATGTTCATAAAATTATGGAAGTTATGAAAAAAATAGCTTTAAATTTTGTATCCAAGGCAAGTTTCTGTCAAACATTATACATTTTCCTTCAAAACAATACACGTGAGCCAAAGAACTATGGGTCGATTGAAAGAGACCATTTATCAATTCAAAGATTACAATTCATATTTTTTTTTTTTTACATTTAAATTTTACAGTGTTTTTACTTTTGTATTAAAAACGTTTTTTAATTATATAAATAATGACAGAATTATCAAGTGAAATTTATTGCATAGCAATGAAAGAATTTTCAGTATCATCTATGCAATCAGGCAATATTTCTATCCCTTTCACCGGTCATATCAGACACAATCCCATTTGCTAGGATTCAATCGCTCCTTATGCATTTTATTTGCACCTCATGCTGTTTATTCTGCATTGCACGTCATTCTGTTTGCTCCTCATGCATTTTATTTGCACCTCATGTTGTTTATTCTACATTGCACCTCATTTTGTTTGCTTTTCATGCATTTTATTTGCACCTCATGCTGTTTATTCTGCACTACACCTCATTCTGTTTGCTCCTCATGCATTTTATTTGCACCTCATGCTGTTTATTCTGCATTGCACCTCATTATGTTTGCTCCTCATGCATTTTATTTGCACCTCATGCTGTTTATTCTGCATTGCACCTCATTCTGTTTGCTCCTCATGCATTTTATTTGCACCTCATGCTGTTTATTCTGCATTGCACCTCATTATGTTTGCTCCTCATGCATTTTATTTGTACCTCATGCTGTTTATTCTGCATTGCACCCTGGCTTGATGAACGACGGGTAATGAGTGATGAACAAAAGTTCGCCATTGTTTTTTTTTCTGGTGTGTCTTTCATCTTCTCTCTTCCCCCCTCTCTCTCCCTCTGCATTCTCGGCGATACATTCTTGTGTGTGTGTGGGGGGGGGATACAGGAACATAATTTGCTATGGGGCAGGCGGGACTGCCCCTTTCAGACCTCAGCTTGCCCCCAAACCCCAGTTTGCCCCTCTCCCTACCTGAAATTTAGTATCTTCAATAATCTTTTCAAAACTAAGATACGCCTGCATAATTAAAGCATCAACAGAAACGGATCAGTTTTCTTTAGTATATATTTACCTTTATAGCACTATATAGTATATTTATGCTACCAAATGGCTTATATTTCAGTTTTTATTGTCATTTTCATTTGATTCGGGAAAATTGGCCCCCACTTTGTCCCCCCAATATTTTGACAAAGTTACGCCACTGAAGATATGAAGGTGTCACTTTTTTCCATTGAACTAAAAAACTTTGAATTCACTTAATTATTTTTAGCTTTACGTTTTTATGAATCAGAGGCCATTACTGAAAACTGAATCCTCCTTAGTGTCGGAGGATAAAACAATAAGACCTCTTTACTGTCCGCGCTGCCCCCCCCCCCTAAACACCCTCTCTGAGTCAGCCATATAGTTAAAAATTCGCAACTCATTCAAAGCATACGTTAAATAGGACTGGCGAAAATATGAATGGAGACTGAACTGCCGTCCCACCTAAATCTAACAAAGTCACATCGCCAGCGGAATGTTTAAAAAAGATTATTCACATATAATGTTGAACCTCTAACAATCGGCAGGGCTAACTGTTTTCCAACCAAGCAAGGTCAGAACTCACAAAGGAAAACAAACAAACCTGGGTTTGGGGTTTAGTAGCTACAGGAGCTGGCTTCCCATCTGGAATCTTGAACAGCAGTACTGGGTGTTCAACTGATGTTAAAGGACTAACATGCAATGGCTCGTCACAAATGTATAGACCCTTGCGCAGAATTTGAACTATGTCACCTTTCTTTAAGTTATTGAGTTCGGGATCACCAAGGAGCTGCTTTTCAAACTAGATAACAAAAAAAAATTAACAACGACCCTGACTAATAACTTAAAAACATTACAAGAAATAAAGAAACAAAAAAAAAACCTAATTTAGATGCTGTTTAATCAAGTTATGTCCCCCTTATCCACTCCTAGATATAGATATCCCCTTTGCTCCTAGAAATGTAATTGACTAAAGAAATTGTAAATTTAAAGCCTGAGAAATACATTAGATCTAGAAAGAAAAAGTTACTCCTAGTTTTGTCTTTTGACCTTTCGGACAGTGATCACGTTTTAATATCTAAGTGCTGCTCTTTAAGCACACTTCAAAACACTTAAAGTTACAACACAAAGAGTAAGAGTGACTTAGAAGAGGGGAAGTGGCGCTAGATTCAACAAAAAACTATCAACACCGTCTATCGTTTGGCGACGCTTGACATTCTTTCAATGTAATAATAAGATTAATTGAGATTTGTGAAATTAGTGTAATAATGTCTGATCCGAGTTCCTGACAGAAAAAGGATTTTGAAGCTTGAAAAAATGCCAAGTGTCACCAAAGCCTAGATGACATTGATAGTTTTTTTTTTTTTTTTTTGCGACACTAGCACCAGTTCCCAGTCTTATAAGTTACCCATATTCTTTTCTACAGCCTTTGAAAGATTCCTCTTATTGATCAGCCTGTTCTTTTGCTCATTCGATTTCTCTACCCCCTTCCTGTTTCTCTTCCTCTTCAGGAAGAGTTCCCCTCCCGAGGGAGAGAACCTTCCTTCCTCTTCCTTATCAGGAAGAGAGAGAATAATCTTCTTCTTCCTGTTCAAAGTTTCGGGTAAACAAATAACTACTCCCTTCTACTTTTTTTATGAGCTTTTTTTATTGCAGCTCGTTTTACATGATAAAAAAAAAAAAAAAAATTTAAATCCCTATTCTAGTAAGACTGAAATCCTTAGCTTTGTTCACTTGTATAATTGCAAAAATGAAAATTTTTGTTGTCAGGATGCGCGCTAAGTATTGCTTATACAAAAAGTATGACATTTCGGTCCAGAAAACTATGTCCCCTTTCTTTAATATCTTAAGTTTGGGATCGTCAGGCAGCTGCTTTTCGAAATAGAAAACAAAAAGAACTATGACAGCGACTCTGAATGAAAAAATTCCAAGTCTTACCATCCCCCCTCCCCCCAAAAAAAAAAAACAAAAACAACAAAGTTTCTAAGAGGGGGGATGGACTAAAGAACGAGAAAGGTTTTTTTTCAAGCTTGTTTTGCTTTTAAAGATTATAACAGCAACCGTGAAAAATAACTTAATAACACAATGATAAACAAAGAAATAAAAAGAAATCCAATATAGATGTTGTTACATTAAGTTAGGTAGATTAAACAGATAGTAAAAAAAAAAATGGTTCTCTTTCAGAACAAAAGTCAAAATTTTTGGTTTCATTATAATCAACTTAAAGTAAGGAGAAAGTATCCTAATCCTGCCCAAATAAAAAAAAAAGTTATTTCCAGAGAGCGGTGAGGGACTAAGGTCCACGCACAGCTTTTTTTGGGCTTGTTGTCACTTTTAAAAACTATAACATGAACCCTGGCAAATAACTGAACCATATTATATACAATAAAAAAATATAACGAAACCAAATGAAGATGCTGTTAAATCAAGTTAAGTAGATTAAGCATATAATGCAAAACCCGGGCTCTCTTCCACTACAAAAAAGTCAAAATTTTTGTTATCATTCAATAAAAGATCATCAATTTAATGTCGGACAAAATTATAATAATCCTGCCCAAATGAAAAAAAAGTTGTTTATAGAGAGTGATGAGGGACTAAGGTCCAAGAAGAGTTTTTTTAGGGCTTTTTCTCACTTTTAAAAACTATAACATGAACCCTGACAAATAACTAAACCCAATTATAAAAAACAAAAAGAAATATAATAAAACCAAATGTAGATACTTTTAAATCAAGTTAAGTATATTAATCATATAGTAAAAAAAATAACGCTCTCTTCCACTACAAAAAAGTCAGAATTTCTGGTATCATTCAATAAAATATCATTAATTTAAAGTCGGGAAAAAAGTATCACAATCTTGCCCAAATGAAAAAAAAGTTATTTCCAGAGAATGGTGAGGGACTAAGGTCCAATAATAGTTTTTTTCGGGCTTGTTCTCACTTTTCAAAACTACAACATGAACCCTGACAAATAACTGAAACATATTATAAAAAATAGAGAAATATAATGAAACCAAATGTAGATGCTGTTAAATCAAGTTAAGTGTATTAAGCATATAGTAAAAAAATAGGGCTCTCTTCCACTACAGAAGTCAGAATTTACGGTATCATTCAATAAAAGATCATCAATTTAAAGTCGGGAAAAAAGTATCATAATCTTGCCCAAATGAAAAAAAGCATTTCCAGAGAAGAAGGAGGAGCTAAGGTCGAAGAAGTTTTTCAAGCCAGTTGTTGCTTTTCAAACAAGAAAAACGAAACAGAAACATGACTGCAACTCTAATTAACAATCTAATAATGGCATGAGCAGACATCCTTTTATTGAATTTAACCTGTAACAATTTGTTGTTGTTTTTTTTTTTGTTTTTTTTTTTCCAACTATAACACAGGGAAAAAACATATGGTCTCTAAAAGGCCTTTAAAAAGGGTTTGATCTCTATCATAGTATCTTTGATATCTATCTGTATCAATTTTTACCTTTGTCAATTTTCTCCCCTTCCTTTTCTACCTAAAATAATGATGGCATTAGTTTATAAATAACTAGAAAGCATGGGTTTTTTCAAGTTTTAATCTATCCATAAAGCTTTTATTAAATTCAATGTTATTATACCCCACGCGGTGCTAATGTTGTATTAATTTTCTATTTTCTTTACAATTTCCTTGGTGTTTATAGCCGTTTTCCAGTTCGCTTTTTAATATTATAAGGAATTTATACAAGTATATTTCAGTTATGCAATCTATACTTCAAACGGCGTATTTATTTTAACAAAAAGTTTGGGATTTACATAGTGACGATAGTGCGCAGCTGAATAAAAAAAGTGACAGTGACAGAAGACAGTGAATAACTGTCTTATTCGCCGTTTTTACAAATTTCGCTATTATCTTATCTTCTTTTGTACGATTGAAAGGTATTCGTCATTAGATATTTTATTAAGAGTTTAAGCAAAAGAAACCCAAAAACTTGGTAGAATATGGGAAGAAAACATATTTTGGAATAACTTACTGACAAAATTCAATTTCTCATCTATTTCTCCTATTCCAAAAATAAAAAGTCTATTTTTGTATTTTTCTTGAAAAAAAAATACAGATGTTAGGTTTGGGCAAAAGACAGTCGGGCTGTCTTACACAGTCCGAATTAGAGACATAGACATAGACTCGTTTCCCTTACTTTCATCAATCCAAGGATTGCTTGACCACCCAAAAACAGAGAAAAAAAAATCAGTACAGATATCCTGGACAAAATTGTAATGTTAAAAGTCACTAAGTCTTATAAGCATTCACGGAAAAACAGTAATATTCACGGTATAATGATAAATTACCAAAAATTAGAAACTGTAACTGGAGGAAGACGTGTTTTAGTCAAAGAACTTGTCTTTAAAACGGCCACGGAACAACAATGGTGTTTCCCACTATATTTATTCCATACTTTAAACCAGGGTAGTAAAATTTTAAAAAGATGACCATGCTTTGGTCAAAGAACAGTCATGGAACTGTTTTTTAAAATGGCAACGGAACAATAGCGATGTTCACTACTATATTTATGTAATAATTTAAGCCAGAGTGGTAAAATTAAAAATACGGGAGATTTTTAGTCCCTGAACAGTCACGAAACTGTTCTTTACATCGACCACGGAATAATAGTGGTGTTTCCCAATATATTTATTGAATACTTTAAACCAGGTCGGTAAAATATAAAAGATCTGTGAGTTCCGTCCGAACAGTCACGGAACTGTCCTTTAAATCGACCACGGAACAATAGTGGTTTTTGCCACTAAATTTATGTAATACTTTAAACCATGGTATTAAAATTAGAAGATGGATACGCTTTGGTTACAGAACAGTCACGGAACTGTTCTTTCAACGGTTAGAGAGAAAAAATCGTGCTCAACGGTATTGGTTGTGGAGGCCGGTGAAGTTAAGTCTCAAAAACAGCCCTCGTGCATAAAAATCATTTGTCCAGTACATTACGATTATATGCGGATCATATGTTATATTACGATTATACGTTATTTTATGATACATTACGCCTCGTCCAATGCATCAAAAAAATTACTCTCGGAAAAAATAATCTTTTCCTAAGGGATGAGGACTGTATGCGCAACCAAGGAAAAAGACCAAATATTACAAGACATTACTTTATGATACTTGACGATTCGTTTAATACTACTACTACTACTAACAACTCATCGCAGCACCAAGCCGCCTGAGGCCAACACAGCTACGCAGGATCCTCCTCCGCCCCAGTCTATTCAAAGCCTTTCTTTTTATACCCGCCCACGACGTTCCCATTTCCTTTAAATCTTTCTTTATGACGTTCTCCCACCCCAGACGGGGACAACCTGCTTTCCGTTTAGCCCTAGATGGTTGGCCGAAAAGAACAACCTTCGGCAATCTCTCATCCTTCATCCGCACAACGTGCCCTAGCCACCTCAACCTTTCTTTCATTACAGCCCTAGAGAGCGGGACTGAACCACATTTTTTGTACAACCTACTGTATGAAATACGGTCAGTCAGCCGGGTACCCAGAACAATCCGTAGGCAATTTCTCTGGAAAACATCTAGCAAATCCTCATCCACTTTTCGAATCGTCCATGCTTCAGAGCCATATTTGACCACTGTCATCACTGTAGCTTCTAATATTCTAATCTTGGTTTGCAGACTTATCTTCCTATTCTTCCAGACATTTTTAACAGTGAAAAAACACCCTGAGCCTTGGCTATTCTACTTTTAACATCTTCACTACTTCCACCATCTATACTATTAATACTACCAAGGTAAATGAAGCTGCCCACCTGATCAATTTTATCGTTACCCAACGTCACCTTTTCATCTTAACTTATTCCTAGCCTTAGTGACTTAGTCCTCCTAACATTAATTTTCAAACCAATACTAGCACCCTGAACTCGCAAAACCTCTAAAACTTCATTCATTTTGCTCACACTTTCATCCAGGTTGCTTAAATCATCAGCATAATCCAAGTCCAGGAGACTTTTTCCTCCCCATTTGATTCCGTGGTCTCCCATTGCCTTTCCTGTGCTCCTTAAGACAAAGTCCATCAAAATGATCCATATAAAGGGGGATAGAACACAACCCTACTTAACTCCTGATTTAATACAAAACCAGCTACTAACCTCATGTCATACCTTAACAGTAGCAGAGCTATTCCCTTATATAGCACTAATCATTTTAATATATTTGTCTGGTATACCATACAAGGATAAAACCTTTACTAAAGCTCCTCTATCAACAGAATCGAACGCTTGCTCATAATCTATTATACTGAGGACCAAAGGTGTTTGAAAACTTAGGCACTTCTCAATTATTAACCTAAGAGTGAAAATTTGGTCAACACATCCTCTACCTTTTCTAAAACCGCACTGCTCTTCTCTTAAAACTTTGTCTACGGCATCTCTCAGTCTAAAAAGTATCATATTACTAAGCAATTTGCTACCTACAGAGACCAGACTAATGCCTCGATAATTACCACACTCACTTTTATCACCTTTCTTATAAAGTGGCTTAATTAAGGTTTTCCTAAAATCGTTAGGTACTTCCCCTTTTTCAAAAATCATATTCATAATCTTCAATAACTTATTTCTAACCTCAGAGCCACCATATTTAAGAAACTCATTTACTACCCTATCAGCGCCTGGAGCCTTATTATTCTTTAATCCTTTTAGTACTGTTGCTAATTCCTCCTCACAAAACAAATCTTCCTTCACATCCAAGGTATCACAAACTTTTTCATTTTCCTCTATATTTTTTCCTGCAACTCTATCTCGGTTAAGCAAGTTCTCAAAATGTTCGGCCCATCTTGCTTTAGCTTTTTCCTTATCGCTAATTGCCACCCCATTCCTATCTTTAACTGGGACAAGTCCGGATTGACTACTACCTCTCAATTTGTTAACGTGCCAGTACAATATTTTACCAGTACAGTACAGATTCGTTTAATGCATCAGAGAAATCCCCATCACAAAATCGTTGACTATCATCCTTCCCTAAGAGTGAGGACTTAATACACAACCAAGCAAAAAGATCGTAGAATGATAGAAGAGAAGGGAGACAAACAAAGACATACCCAAGTCTGATGACCAATGAACTGTTTAAAGTCTTCCTCTTTGTCCAGCACAGGTTTGTTGATTAAATGAACGAAATCTACTTCGATAGTAGGGATCAAAGGGGTTTTGGGCGTATCTGCAAGCCACGTAATCTTTAATGTTTTCTTGTAGTCCTTGTCGTCCAAGTTGGCATCCCCTTCAATAGATTCAACTTTTCCGTATTTGCGGTGAATTTTCTTTATCATTATGTTTCCATAGTTGACAAACGTGCTATTTTCTCCCTCCTAAAATTTGGAAAACTCAAAAGTTAAAACTCAAATCAACTATTTACTGAGAATGAACTGGAGTAATAAGTTGAAGTGATAAATTAATCTGGATTAAGCAGAAGAAATTGGGATACCGGATTGAATTAAAACACAAAAATGCCTTACAAACTATAAAGCTTCCAAAAGTTACTATTAAAAACTCAATTTCTATGAGGATTTCTAGTTTCCCTTCGTAACGGAAGTTAAAAGCTAAGAATGGTTGGCAGTATTCGAGGTGTCATGAGCCAAATAGGCAACTCTCTGGCTGGCAACTCTTCCTGTAGATTTGAGCATATGAGATGCCACAAGGTTAGCGTCCTTCTACGAGAAATTATATTTTAGAGATTAAGACCATATCCAGGGAAGGGAGTCCCAGGTTTGAACCCCCGAAATCTTTGTCCTGAGGGGAGTCCCACCCAAGTTTGAATCCCCGAAATCTTTGTCCGACATACAAAAAAGTGGCAAAAATGCATTTAAACAAATCTTTTATGCGCTATGTAAAGATTGTGTGTACCTTTTTTTAAATAACTATGTCTCTTAATTCCTCAAGTCGCGAGTACACTGCCTCAAAATATTTGCCAACTCCATTAATTTTAATTTAGATAAAAGCTTTTAAATAAAATTTTTCGACAATCACCCTCCCCCCCCCCAAAAAAAAAAGTTCGATCAAATTTAGAGATAGCATTTTGTTCAACATAGCCATTTAAACATTCTTGCCTCTCAATTACTCGGACTATCTGTCTTGGCTTTTTTCTACAATTAGCCATGTCTTGATGCCTACTGCAGAATACATGATTTTGAATTCAGGGTCAGCTAATTATGCTTCCAGAGATGACGTGGTCCCTCACAGCCCCTGGGACAAGGGCTGTAAGTTATTCAAGTTCCCCGTTGTTTAAACACGGGGTTCGATATTGGGAGAGGGGGCATTTTTATTCTGGGTCTCCTATTCTGGGCCTAGAGTATTAAAGTGAAAATTATTTTAACTAAGGTAGGAATTAATGTAGATGCCAATTTTCAACTTAATCAGAACACAGCAAGTGGATGGAATATAGAATGACTTGATCCTTATTCTTTGATCTTCATATACAACTTAAAAATAGCGTTAAAATAAATATAGCTTCATACATACATTTTTCCGCTGTACGTATAATCAAGGTCGTATTCAGGGGGGGAGGGGGTTAGGGTGTTTACCCCCCCCCCCTCCCGCCCCCCGAAATTATTGTCCGACTGTTACGTAAAAACGTAAAAACATTAATATAAACACATCTTGATGCGTTTCTACAGTTTTTGTAGAAACGCATCCACCAAAGATTTGTATGTTTGCACTTAAATTGAGTGGTAGGTCTGTGTTATCTATATTGGTAATTGGTCTGCGTTTACAATATTGTTAAAAGTGGTCTGTAAGATTGAACATACTTTAAGGTACCAGTATATGAAGCATAAATAATTTTTTATTATTTTTCCCTTATGTGTGAATTTTGGGAGAACCGTTTAACTATTTTTTTTTATCCTTTCTGTCTTGTTGGTATCATGAAATAACAAGCCATCGATGCCCAACCTGATGTTACTCGTTTTACAGCATGATTATACATCTGCAAACAGGTTTCCTCTATCACACCGGGTTTTCAAGTTATCAACAAAAATATATTTTGTAGTCCTCTTTTGTAGAATTTCGTTGGATGAATCGTCATAGAGAGATGTTTAAGGGCTCATTCGCACACTAGTTCTTATCTCTATATATTTTTCTAAAGGTAGTTGGTCATGCTGATGACAAATCTGAAAATTGTTTGACGACAGCATTCAATATTTGACAGACACATTTTTAATCCCCCTGCATTGGATTTTGTTGGATGAATCATCATAGAGATGCTTAAGGGCGCATTTGAAAACTAATTCTTATCTCTATATCTTTTCCTAATGTGTTTTTTTCGTGCTTATTATAAATCTGACAACTATTTGCTCTATCAAGTCAGGTTTTCAAGATATAAAAAAAACATATTTTTTAATACACTTTATCTGGATTTCGTTGGATAAACACATCACAGAAGAGCTCATTTGCACACTAATTCTTATATCTGAATCTTTTTCTAATGTATTTTTTCGTGCTTATTATAGATCTTAAAACTGTTCTGCTCTATTTGCTCTGATAACTACAGATTTCAAGATACCGACCGGAACATATTTTTAATCCTCTTTCGTTGGATTAAAATATATAAGCATAAATAGTTAATGTCAGATATCTTAATAACGGTGGGCGATCTTCCAGTCAGATATTTCAAACAGTTTGCCAATTTTTATTGAGCATGCCTCAATTGTCTTAACACATGTGGTGGATACTAAGATATCTTCCGAAGCTTTTTTTAAACTGGAGTATTTTTCCCATTTATTTAGCTGATCTGCTAATCTTGAATAATTTTTTTTGTCTCTCGTTCCATGTAACTTTAGTGCAGAATAATGGTTGCGCAGCAATAGTTGATAATTTGTAAATTTGTGTGATAAATAGACTAGATTACACGATGTATTATGCAGTTAAACATTTACCTTCAACATTTCAGCATCACCAGCCTCAATTAACACTTTTGGTGAATAATGGTTAAGACGTGAGTGGTTGCGCAGCAACAGTTGATAATTTGTAAATTTTTGTTACAAATAGACTAAATTACACGATGTATTATGCACTTAAACATTTACCTTCAACATTTCAGCTTCAGCAGCCGCAATTAACAGTTTTGGTGAATAATGGTTAAGACGTGAATGTTTGCGCAGGAATAGTTGATAATTTGTAAATTTTTGTTATAAATAGACTAAATTACACGATGTATTATGCACTTCAACATTTACCTTCAAAATTTCAGCTTCAGCAGCCTCAATTAACAGTTTTGGTGAATAATGGTTAAGACGTGAATGGTTGCGCAGCAACAGTTTATAATTTGTAAATTTGTGCGATAAATAGACTAAATTACACGATGTATTATGCACTTAAACATTTACCTTCAACATTTCAGCTTCAGCAGCCTCAATTAACAGTTTTGGTGAATAATGGTTAAGACGTGAATGGTTACGCAGCAACAGTTGATAATTTGTAAATTTGTGTAATAAATAGACTAAATTACACGATTTATTATGCACTTAAACATTTACCTTCAACATTTCAGCTTCAGCAGCCTCAATTAACAGTTTTGGTGAATAATGGTTAAGACGTGAATGGTTGCGCAGCGACAGTAGATAATTTGTAAATTTTTGTTATAAATAGACTAAATTTCACGATTTATTATGCACTTAAACATTTACCTTCAACATTTCAGCATCAGCAGCCTCAATTAACACTTTTGGTGCCGTCCAAACCGTTTTATACCCAATCTTTTCATCTTTAGGATGCTTTTGAACTGTCAGCGCGTCCTCTTTAGCCCCGCTTATAAATACCGGAACTCTTCCCTCCTTCTCAATGGCAGTGTAGCGTGGGGCAATTGGTTCAACTACCTGAAAAGATAAAACTGAATTTCAACGAGGTTTCTATTTGCTATAGATATATACAGGGCAATTGTTAATTAAACGAAACACAGCCAAGAAATGAAGTAGGGTTAATCCTAATGAAGTATAATATTAAGTTTATACGATTATATAATTTGGGATATATATTTGAACATTAAAGGCGGGAGGGGTGGGGTAAGGTATTTGAACAGCGCCCATGACCTAACCTAACACCCACTCCCCTAATGTGCAAATATATAGCTCAAACTATACAATTCCAATGCATTCTGTCTAAGTCCAATGCATTGAATCACCCATACCTCGTCTACTAAACCATTTTTCTTATATATAACATAAGATTAATTCTTGTGTGTTTTTCTTTTAATTAACAAGTACCATAAAAAGAAACACGACTGGAAAAGACAACAAAAAACGAAAAAGTCGCCAACTTATTGACGCCAAAAACTGTACACGCAAAATGACATTTTCAGTTATATGCACTGTATTGAAAATGGTGCAATTTAATTTTCAATAGGTTGTTAAAATTCATATTTTGGTTGCTCTGCGATCGGACTAAAATATCTATAGATATTTTCTTTGTCAATAGTAAGTGCTAATAAATCTACAGATAAAACATTATTTTGTATTCTTTTAAACTGTGTTTTATTCGAAGTCAACCTGCTGTATTGACAGAGCAGCAATTTAAAGTCTGAATGGTTTGCCAAAATTCAATTCTGATTACTGAACGACCTGTTTACTAAAATATTTTTAATCATTGTAATAAAAAGGAACAAAAAATACGGGTTGTTTCAAAAATATTGATTTCTCTTCCCTTTTTTGGTGACAAGTTTTATGCATAAAAATCATTCGTAAGCTTATTTTATTTTAAAAGGGATATTTTAACAGCAAAAAAACTAACTAAAATTAGGATTTTCTAATTTTGTATGTAGTCAAATTTAACGAAAACAAAGCATTGAAAGTGCAATAACTTCAGACTCAAAGGGTCTTTCAAGATTTCTATTTGACTACCTTAAAACAATATTAATATATTTAGAGTAATAGTACTCAACATGAAGAAAGCAACCTCATATTTTTTTGGCCCATTTCTCTTACATTTTTTTTAGCTTTCTTTAATAAGGGTAAACGTCTAGCAGCATAAAATTTTAATTAAGAATACGATTATCTGATTTTCTATTTAGTACCATTTATCATAAACACTACATTGAAAGCACTGAAATTTCAGGTTCATAAGATGTCTAAATATACATAAACTGTATTGACAGTGCTGTAATTCATTTCAATTCATTTCTCAAGGGGCTATCCAAAAGTAGATAAAGTTTTCCTCTGTAACCGCCAGGAGCGGGCCTTAGTGCGCTTTCAACTGTATAATACATTTATTTTCTTATACGTTGTTTATTTTTAATTCTAAAACATACTTTCTCGATACCCCTCGTAATAAACTCTTAGAAGTTTTGGAATTGTTAATAATACTTTGTTACAATAATAATATGAATGTCATAGTAATCAAAGAATGAAGTATTCAAGATTCAAGTGTCTCTCTGATATGCTAACGAAATCATATCCGAGCAACGCATCATACTTCAACAAATCATTATATAGAACATCCTGACAGTCAGTGGCAGATCCAGGCCCCCCCCCCCCTAACGTAGTCTAAAGTAGTGTAATTTACTTAATTAACGCAAGTTTACGTTAATTAAACTTGCTCCTAACGTAAGTTGATCGGATCAACCTATTTTGCACCCCCTCCCCTAAAAGAAATCCTGGATCCGCCCTTGCTGACTGTCATTGAGGGCGACCCAGGATATTTAGAATCTATGACCTTTTTAAAAAGAAAAATACTAAACTTTCGGATTCTCAATAGTTCTTAGAAATTCCCTACATTGGCACTGGACTTGCTCCATTTCAACAAACAGATTATTCAACTGCGGACTAGCGGAAAAATTATGTGTATGTACTTACCTGCTGATTAATGGCCCAAATTTTGTCCCAGCCCATGTTGACTACAAATCGTGATGATCCTTGAGCAATGATAAAATTTCGAATTCCTTCCACAGTCATTCCTCTTTGAAGCACTCCGCTAACAGTTCTTGTATCATCCCTTGAAAAAAAAACAGATTATCGATTTTAAATTGGAATTAAAAGGTACCAAAAAAAATATTATAAAGCACTTCTTAGGGTTATAATGACAGAGAGGTTGAAAAGGCTAGGACACATTTTGTGGAATTAAGGATGACAGATTGTCAAACATCCTCCTTTTCGGCCAAATCTAGGGTCAAAAAAAAAGCTGGTCATCCCTGAATGGGGTGGAAGAAGGTCGTAAGAAAGGAATTCAAGGAAATTGGAACTTCTTGGGAGGATGTAGAATGAAGCTTTGAATAGATTGGGATGGAGAAGGAGCGCGCGTAGTCCTGTTGGCCTCAGGCAACATGGTGCAATAGTGAGTTGTTAGTCGTACTAGTACATTTTAAAGTCATTTATCTCTTTCCCAGTCTCCACTGTTTCATCCGGGATTTTATTTGAGCGGCCTTTGTTCTAAAAATTAAACTATGACGGACTGCTTCATAATTAAACAAAATAAAAACAAAAGAATTTTTCAGAATCTTCTGAATTCCAGAAAATAAAAAAACCTACCTGCTTCCAAATGATTTTCAATTGGATCCACGTAAACCTAGACCTTCAATTGAAATCAAAATTGTATTATTATTTATTACCATATTTATGTTATTCTATACTATATTTTAATTGTTATACTACATTGTAATTGTTTATTAATATATATATATATATATATATATATATATATATATATATATATATATATATATATATATATATATATATATATATATATATATATATATATATCATTACTATATTATAATTAAGTGCTTAATTTAATATTAAATTAAGGTTATTTTGAACTTTTCTAGTTCTGATAGGTCACACTATTAATCGTACCAGTTGTTATTAGTTCCTGATGAATCCATCTTAAATAGCCGCAGGTTCATCTCTTCTCAGTTTTCCATAATAAAATTTTTATTATAAGCCAAACAAGGCCATACAACACAATCCAATAATACGCATTACAATATAAATAAAACAAATATCAATATCCCCCAAAAACGGAGCTTAAAACAACATACTTTCGTCAACAGTTCATTAATATCCATTTAATAGTCGTCTGCAGGATTCCTGGGAACTTGAGAGTATAATCCTAAAAATTACTTCTGAAATGAGAAAGTAGCTGGCCCTCTATAAACACTCCACTTCTCCAGTGGGCCACTCCATTTCAAGAACTCCACTTCAAGTGGGGCCATGTCCCTCACTTCTAAATTACATCTGAGACAAGAGTAATTGGTATTTGGGGCTAGCCCTTTCCTTTTGAAACCTTTATTCTATTTTATAATTCATTCAAATATAAAATCAAGACACAGTAAGTCAAATTTATATAAAATTTCAAAGCGAAAACCTCTTTCGCATATGCATAAAACTTCAATGTCTCTGATATTACTTCCTGGATTCAAATCTGGAATTCAAGGATTGTCCATCATACTGATAATATGGAGCCAAGTATGTTCTTCAAATTTCGCATGTCAGAGCTACTAGGCGACGATCTTGCAAGTTGTGTCGCTCAGAAGTGAATAGAAGAGTACCTGGGCCCAGCATTCTTCTTTCAAAAATCCTTTTTTCGATAGACAATTCATTCAAATATAAAATCAAGACCCAAACGTTTCGGTTTGTAAGTCAAATCTAAAATAAAATTTTAAATCAAAAACCTTTTTAGTATAGGCATAAAACTTCAATGTCTCCGATTTTCTTACTTTCCGGACTGAAATGTGGAATTCAAGAATTTAATTTCAAGACTTGACCATTATACTGATAATATAGATCTGAGCATGTTCTTCAGAGCTACTAGGCAACATCCTTGTCTGGTCCCTCAATAGTTAATAGAAGATCGGTTCGAATAGTTTTGATTTTCGAGATTTAACCGCCCTAACAATCTTTCAGATGATGTCGTATATTTTGAAAGCCTTGCACAATTCAAGAGCTCATTAGCCAGCGGTGATTTTCACCAGTATGAATTAGAGAATCCCAGCTCTAGTATGAGGCTGAAAATGCTAAGCTATAAGAAGATGTAGATTTTAGGCGGGTTCTTACTTACCGTATTAAGTAAGGCTTCCTTCACTGGGCCCTAATAATGCCTTATGATCTTAGCAAACACAACGACTTATCACGATACCTCCAAAATGTGGCTTCAATGTTAAGACTAAATTTTCGCAATTCAATGTCCACATTGTTCCTTTGATAGCGGAAGTAGAAATATTTTGATTTTAATTATTATTGGCTGATTCATAAAAACGGAGTCAAGATCCATGCCACAAACCCCACTACCTCCATAACAAAATACCAATTCTTGGAAAGAAGTGAGACTTAAGAAGCCAATTCTTAGGCTGATTCATAAAAACTGAAAAACATAAAAAAACTCATACAAACCCAACTCTAGTTCTGAAGTATGAAGTGTTGATTTGTGTTTTTTGCATTGGTATTAGTTACTCAACGTGGTTTATTGTATCTTTGTATTATGCAAGAGAAGAAAAATCTTTCTTGGCTATGGTAGTAATAAATCTAACAATTAAGGCAGTCATCTCAAACATATGATAGTCCTACTCCACCTAATACAGCTTCTGTTTAATACAGCCAAGATCTTTTCTGTTTCTACCGTGGCATCCCCAAATAAGCTGCATTTGCTAACTAGTCAAAGACTCACAGCTTTAAGTCAGTACCACATTATTCACGTGTCTATTTACTGAAAGCTGTGCACAATTCAAGAGCTCATTGCCCAGTAATGATATTTACCAGTATGAATATGAGCACCCCAGCTTTAATTCTGAAATATCAAGTATTGATTTTTGTTTTGTGTAGTAGTATTTGATTTTATTAGTTGCTGCAGGTGTCTAATTTTATTTTTGTATAATCAGCAACCAACAAAAGCCTCTATTTTTTGTTAATAACAATAAACGACTTTGATAGTCCTGCTCCTTGTAAAACAGGTTTTATTTGATCCTATCCGCTTCGACCGTAACATCCACAAATAAGCTGCATTTGCTAACCTATCTCCCAGGAGGCTTACAAACTTAAGCCAGTGCTGCATCTTTTACGTCCACTGTAGACTGTAGCGTCTTCTTTTTCCAAACATGATACACATCTGATACCGCGCTTATCGTCCCTGGCAATATACGTCATAACCTTAGTTCAGTTTCCATAATTTCATCGTGATGTGTAGATCGGAAACATTTGTCATGCGCGTGCGTGATGGCGGAGTATGAATCTTGTATGGTTTTAAATCTGTTTCAAATTTTTGTAACGGGGAGTATAGCCTTTGTCAATACTGTATATTCTGTCTACTGAATCACAGTAAATCACAGTAGAGTCACAGTAAGTCACAGTAAATCACAGTAAAATCACAGTAAATCAGTAAAATCACAGTAAATTACTACTTAATCGAAGCGAAAATAATTCACCATTTATAACCGAATTATGTATCAATAAACTGAGACCAGTTAATTTATAAAGAATTGCAGCTGTATTAATTCCAACTATACTGCCGGGTCGTGCCCCCTAAGCTATGAGCTACATAATGTAGTGTAGGTAGCAGTATATCAGTCTACAAGGTCAGAGTACAAAATCAAAGTGAGCGACGGGGCAAAAAGGAAACAGGGGAAGTTCAGTCAAAAAGGGATTAACACATACTAGGGAAACATATATATTAGAATATTGAAAAACATTGTAAAGAAATAAAAAAACAAATGAAACTAACCATCGATCAATGTATACAGGCTTTCTCTTAAGCAAAAATTTGTTTTTAAAAAACTTACAAATAGATATATACTATGTTTATCACAAAAATGAGAAGAAAAAAATCTAAGTAAGCGACAGAATGAAGAATGAAAAGCGAGAAAATAAGTCATACGACAGCAAAATACATGGTTAATAAAGAACATTAGACTATTAAATAAAATCAGAGGCAGTTTTATGGGGAAAAAGAGGGCGTTTGCCCCCCGTGTAGACATTCTAAGGGCTCAAAATTTCCAATAAACAATCTAACGGTTATAATATTTTGTAATTTTTGAAATTTCATTTCTATAAAAATAAAGTAGAGGGCGCAATTAGTAAATTATACATTATTAATGAATTGACAAAATAAATTAAAAATAAAAACAATTAAACAATATTAATTAAATAATTAATTCAAATAATTAATAATATTTAAGTAATTTAAAAAACAATGAACTAAAAAATAAATTATTAATTAATTAGTAAACTGAAAATAATTTTGCTAATAAATGATTATTATTTTTTAATTTGCCCCGAAAATGTTGTGGGAGACAAGAGGGGGAGATAATCCAGATTTTACCCCGAGCGCAAGAGAGGCAAAAACCGTTAGTGAATAAAACATTCTGTTTAAGGAAATGCAAATTGAAAAGAAATAAATAACTATCCATCAACATGTCCTTCGTTAACGCATACAAGCTTTCCCTTAGAAAAAAGCATGTTTGCCAAACACCCAAAAATAAACATAACTTCAGTAAAGATTACTCTGATCAAAAACATGAGAGGAAAAAAAACAGAGTAAGTGAGGACTGTTTAGGACTAACCAGCCATAAAACAGCACACTACAAAGCATAATAAACTATATTAGTTTATTTTTCAATATAAAACTATATTGAAAAAAAATATTCTGTTTAAAGAAATATAATTAAAAAGAAGAAACTAACCATCCATCAACATATCCTTCGTTGACGAACCTTGTAAGCTTTCTCTTCGATAGAACTATATTATTCATACACAATCGGGCGTAGCCGTGAATATAAGGCTTTCTTATGCCCAAAGCATCACAAAGCCAATAGTACTGGGCATCTCTATCATGGTATTCTGTTGTTCTCAGAGCATGTGTGACTCCCTCTTCGGAATCAACGATGGGACATGCGAAATCATAAGTAGGGTAGGCCCTGTAAAAGACGAAAAATTAAAGCACCTGCCTCCATTCTTCTGTTACGTTATGTTTGTGTTATAGTTATATTATAGTTTGTAACTTAAGACACATGAGGAACGGGATAACTGTTTTTGTTCGGTTTCTTCATTTGACAGCGCAAAACGAAGGAGGGAATGAGAGGGTCAATAGCATAATTGAAGTTATGTAATTGAGATGTTGCTAGAAAATGCGTTGAATTTTATCTTATCAGATAACTTATATTCGATTATAAATTATAAACTTTAAGATATTATTAAATGAGGCTGAAATTAAATCTTCAAAATGCCTTTTTTAAAAGCAATTAATGGAGTTTCTTGTCTTCTTTTTTCTAAAGGGCTTCCAGTGAGCACCTCTGGTCGAAGAGCCTCACAGTGGTTGATGAGGTCTGTGATATCACTCTTCGCTTTTGTTCCTGCAGTGTTTATGGATAAAAATCTATCTGTTTTAATGATGGTCAGTATTTGACATTAGAAGTTATTATTCCTATGTTGAGAAGACTTATTCCTATGGTATTCATTATGGCTGGGAGCACTAATTTTACAAAGAAAGGAATTGATTCTACCGACATCTTTTAAGTTTGTCTATTTCAACTGGGTATGTTTTATTTTATTATTGTTGTCTTTTTTTTTACAATTTTCGTGGCTCCCTCAAAAATGAAGATATGGCTCTACTTGTAATTCTCTCATTTTATTTATGTGATGTGTTTATTGTACCTTTACTTGAATGTTTCAGGCGCCGACGGGATGTTCAGGGATTAACTCTGCTGGTAGGCTAGCCCAATTGGCGACAAATCATCAGGCGAAGCATCATTGTTTAGGCATTCCTGACGGGGTGTACCCTGCTCAGGGTAGTCCCACCGCTGTGCTTTGGCAATTTGCCCTTAAAGGCTTTGCTCTTTCAGGAATGAGCTTCGATAACTCCTCTAATGGAGGGAAAGGCATAGATTTGTAACAGACCGTCTTAGTCACCACATCGAAACCATCTTGGATCAATTGTAGGGGTTGGGTATAAGGGTTTCTAGAAGCTTTTCGATTCCGGGCACGTTTAAGAGGAGCGGTGTGACTTTTTAAAGCACCAGAAAAAATAAACATGCATATTTTATGACTGGTCTGACGAATAATGTGAAATGGGTCAACATAAATCCGGCAGGGAGGAGTTTTGCGTCTTAAAATAACTTCTAGCTTTCTGGAGCAGGAGAATCTCACTTTGCTGAGGTGTTCAGCCCTCTTGAGGTCTGAAGAAAAATGAGCTCTAAGAAAGGGTATTATATCTAAACTAAGGTATTGCTACATTATCACTGGCTCTAGTAGTCGGTTGATGGTAAAGGGCCAAATATTCTTATTGTATCAGCTTTCCATGATCTATAGTTTTGAATCTGCATTCTTAGTCTACTTTTTAGGACTCTTCAAGGAGAAGTAACTGCAATGTTTGCAAATCCCATACTTCCGACAACACCGATCCCCATACCTATTAGTAGGGGTGAACAATACTAACAATCATTTCAAATTGATGCAAAAGTGATGCACAAAATTTAACCAATTAGTTTTT